>NC_058085.1:191828050-192126456 GCF_014858855.1 Bufo gargarizans | reverse complement strand
CATTGTGGGTGACATTAACCCATTTCTTGCGATGAAAAACCCCTACTCTGCATAGGTGACAGGGACTTTAATTTCTAAATGTATCTTTAATTGGCCCTTTCCTTCGATCCTTCTGCTTTAATAACTTTTTCCATATTTCCACTTGATCAAAATTAAATTTCATCTATTCTCCTCTGATTCGTGTTTCTCCTTTCTCCATGCTCCCTCTCTGGTGTGGAACCCTGATTCGCCGATAACCAATATCAACTTGGTAGTCTCAGAAAAGAACATCGAAAGTTGATAGAGAAGATATCCAAATGGATGGTTTGACATCACAAGGACGTATGATCAGGCAGAAGTTATCTAGAGTCAACAAAGCGGCAGCAGGGCCTCTCCTGTCTAATGTTTCCTAATCCACCGCAGTGACATTCGGTGTAATTTTCTATTAATCATTCAATAACAGGGCATCTTAAGAGTCCTGTATTTATCGTCACTACCTTTGAGTCGGGAATGGGTAATTGCCGAGCGCCCCCTCCTTTCCTTCAATTCTTCAGTTTTAATAGCTTCTCCCACATTTCCGCTCAATCACAATTAGATTTCATCCATTGATCTCCCTTGGATGTGGTCTCCTCTTTCTCACGCTCCCTCTCCAGGGTGGAACCCTGATTCACTGCTAACCGTGATCAACATGGTAGGCACAGAAAAGAACATCGAAAGTTGATAGAGCAGATATCCAATTGGATCGTGAACATCACGGGGACGTGCAACATGGTGGGGCAGTATGTTTGCACACGCCAAAATGAACTGACTGATGGGTCTGCCCCTTGCAACTTCTGGTTCTCCACATTGGCACATGGCCTCAGCTTGCCCTTTACGCCTTGGAGGTGCTGGCCTGTGTGTTTAGCATGACTGGAGGGGGTTATCACAGGTTTATTTCCCAATGTTTTGGGGTGCACCCTAATAAAAAATTATAATAATTAAAACCAAAAAGCATGTAGGTTACCTCCTCCTCCACCGCCACTTCCACCTATACCGCCACATCCCCGCCTCCTCGACCTCCTACTTCATATGGACCTCGTCCTCATAGATCAAGATTATTATTTTTTATTTTTACGTATTTTGTGTTATTTAAAGTCATTTCCCTATCCACATTTGTTTGCAAAGCACTTGCCATGCTCTTAACATAGTAACATAGTAACATAGTACATAAGGCCGAAAAAAGACATTTGTCCATCCAGTTCGGCCTGTCATCCCGCAAGTTGATCCAGAGGAAGGCAAAAAAAACTGTGAGGTAGAAGCCAATTTTCCTCACTTTAGGGGAATAAAAAATTCCTTCCCGACTCTAATCAGGCAATCAGAATAACTCCCTGGATCAACAATCCCTCTCTAGTAGCTATATCCTGTAATATAATTACACTCCAGAAATATATCCAGGCCCCTCTTGAATTCATTTATTGTACTCACCATCACTCCCTCAGGCAGAGAGTTCCATAGTCTCACTGCTCTTACCGTAAAGAATCCTCTTCTATGTTTGTGTACAAACCTTCTTTCCTCTAGATGCAGTGGATGTCCCCTCGTCACAGTCACAGTCCTGGGGATAAACAGATGATGGGATAGATCTCTGTACTGACGCCTGATATATTTACATAGTAATTAGATCTCCCCTCAGTCGTCTTTTTTTCTAAAATGAATAACCCTAATCTTAACCACATTTTGCTGGCATTTTCAGCCCTCTAGCCCTTTCCATTACATTTTTACAGCCATTTTAGTGCTCAAAAGTTTGGGTCCCCATTGACTTCAATGGGGTTCGGGTTCGGGGCAAGTTCGGGTCCTGAACTCAAACTTTATTTGTGACGTTCGGCCAAACCTGTCAAACCCAAAAATCCATGTGTCCGCTCAACTCTAATCATATTAGAATATATTACATTAGTGTTATATAGTCATCTTACCTACACAGTGGTCTGCAGTAACCAGAAAGTGGCCAACCCCTTTAACACAGAATCATGCAGTTTATTGAGGTTTGTTAGAATTCAGAGATACTCTGCTAATCTGGGGATTCGCTCTGGTAGGCAGGTTATAGGGGCAATAGACCAGGCAATGTAAAGGCAATAGACCAGGTTTTAAATCAATCTTCAGTTTTTATTCGCACTCATAGCATAACAGAACAGTCCCTTTTCAGGCTTGGTGCTTGTTCACACACAGAAAGAACTAAATAAACATTCACCTGGTATCCTGTGTGTCAGTTCACACCCAACTGAATGCTCTGCCTCAGAAAGTCCACTTGAGGCTGTAAGGCAGGCTGCTCGCCTGACACACGGCCTTCAAACCTAGCAGAGAGCTCCCAAAACCAAACGTCTCCACAGCTTCACTGTGAAGTGGAGGATAATCCAGACAGCTGAGACTGCTGGCGGGTTTTTAATACTAGTCAAAACCCGGCTGTTGCGTGGGGAGAAGCCCCCACCCTGCACTTGTCTGCTCCAGTAAGAGCCGGCACAGATCAGCTCTACAGCCATACTAACAAATAGTCAGTCAGTACTAACTGCCGCTGACACAAATTACCAGCTCTTACCTCACCGAGGCAGGAATCTCGGTGACACATACCTTCCATCAAACGACGGACCCTTGCACCTTTCTACATAATAAAGATGAAAAGACTGATGTGAAATGCAATATACAAGAACTAGAAATGGGAGTTGCTAAAAAATGCATAATTGTGGCAAGTATGATAAATGGTGCTGCCATACAGTCTGACCCCAGCAATTAACAGCAGCAGGTTGGATTTTTCTGAGGAACATTTTCTTTAATTAGCATCAGATATGAGATGTAAACTAAATGCTTTAAAACACATAGGGCCTACATTTTATTCTGACATGCGGATAACATATTACACATAGATCTTGTGAAATGTTTTTTCTTCCTTTTTATATAATGAGAAGGATATTTCCAAGGTCATATTGTCTAATAAATTAAAACATGCTGAGAATTAACAATGTAATTATACACTGATCAGCCATCTAAACTGGGTTTCCATCAGTAGTATTGTGGTTGTGGCAAGCAACACTGCAAAACCACAGTAGATTGCCATTAATTAGCTTCACCTGTTTTACTGAGAAACCAAGGCAGTTTGTGGTTTTGTAGCAACGTGCCCCCACCAACACTTTTTAGCTGGTGTGTGAAAAATGCACCACTAAACCACTGACTTGATTCTTGTTCCTCATATGGAGCAATTAGTACCTACCAAAAATATGTAAAAGTCTTTGACACCCAAGGCTCATTGATGAGCGTGGGAGGTGAAGGCGATATTGTTTAGTCCAGACATGCCCAACCTGCGGCCCTCCAGCTGTTGAAAAACTACAACTCCCAGTATGCCTGGACAGTCTACAGCTATTAGGGCATTCTGGGAGTTCTAGTTTTGCAACAGCTGGAGGGCCGCAGGTTGAGCACCTGGTCTAGTCAAATACCAAAAAGAGCTACTGTAAGACAAATTGCTGAGAAAGTTAAGGCTGGTTAAGATAAGTGGCAGAACACACAGGCTCAGATTTCGTAATGTATCTGCACCAAAAATCCATCTAAAAATGTGGCAATAAATTGAGTAAATTGGATGAATTTGGCACTTCTATGATTTCTACGTCGTCGTCCCTGAACATGTCTAAAAAGGGGTGGGGCTTAGTGGAAACTGGTAGGGCTTCATGGGAAAGGGGGCAGCTTAAGATGCACCAAATTGTTGGGCACAATTCTTAAAGTAAGTAAGCCAACCAATAAATTATAGTCAGAAAAAGTGTCTATCGCCACACCAGATTTATTCTCCAACCTGAGCCCCTGTGATGAATCTGATTCAGGTCTAGAAAGCCTGTCTAAACTTACGCCATCTATGGGCTTAGTAAATATGAGTCATATATCATATAGCCGCTTGTGTATAAAGCTCTAAAGCCACAGACCAGCCATAATGTCCATGTTGACCTTTGCCAATGCTGAAAGCACCTACATGTGAACATCAGAACTGGAGTAATGGAAGACGGTGGCTGGTCTGATGAATCACATTTTCTTTTAACCCTTTGGATAGCCAGATGTACCTTTGATGCTTGATGAAGAGATGACACCAAGATGTACTACGGTAACAGTGCAAATCCCCATAGGTAGAGTAATGCTTAGAGCAATATTCACTAGGAAACATTAGGGTCTTGGCATTTGTGGATGTTGCTGCACTTTGACAGGTATCATATACACAAATGCTGTAGACCAAGTATACCCTTTTTTTTTTCATTCTTTATTGAAGAAAATTAAGATTTTACAGAAAATTCTGCTAATAGTCAAAGGACAAAGTATAATAACAGCATTATCAGGTACATAGCAGAATTACAATGTAAAGAAACATCTTTGTTAGGTGAGTTACAAGGTATACTGCAAATGTATAGTAACAACCCTATTAATTACTTCATTAAGTGATGTAAAAAATTATGGAGTATCATATGTTTTTTTTTTTATCTTATAATTTATTTTATTTGTGATACAAAAAATAAATATCCATATAACCTTAGTAGTATTATAAATCCTAAAGTCCGTAAATTTCTGATTTATAAGCATAATTAGTACCATTACATACAAATAACCATACTTATGGAGATAAAACAAATCAAATGGAGATCTCACTTGCTAAGAGGGAAGCGGGACTCGCAGACACACAAAGCATCTAACTTAACATGTCAATATCTAAAAAGGGCAGAGGTCGGGGACCCACGGTCCGGGCGGCCATCAGGGAGCGAGCACGCGCTCCACGCGTCCTCTCCCGAATATGGGTACAGAAAACGGCAGGATTAACAATCTTAGATCCATTCACCTGGTGCTCACATTAACCATGCATAGTGGGCTTACAGCGATCTTTAACCGCAGACATTTCTTGGAGCAACCTGGGGGGGTCCAGCAGTCTTCTATCACAGTGGAGGAGAAAAAAAAAGAAACAGAAAACCACATGCATATTTTACTGCCTCATCCCCATATAGTTAAGATTGAAAATTCGTGCCCAACTCAACCATACCTCGCATACAATCACACCAGTATCTCAGGTGCGAGGGGACTCAAATCGAGTATCGCTCAACACTCACCGGCGTTTAAAAGAAATGTGGACAGAAACACCACCAAAAGCCGGCACTGTCCCCTAATTGCACCCATACAACATGTATCGTATCGCTGCCTGCAGTCCAACCACATATCGAACAGAGAGAGCCGCATTTCGGGTGCACACCCGGTCACCAGGCCGCCCAGAGTCCCAAGCCCCAGGTCCCCGCCCGTAAAACGCACAGTGCCCTGATCTAGCAAAAACTTTAGCCATTGTTCAGTGCCTGAGAGTCCCGCCGTCCTCCAGCGTTCCTAGAGATACTCCAATATTCAGATGCAACTTCACATCCTTCACCAATTGCAGTACATACAGAAAAACCGGACTAATAAGATCATCCCCACCCCCCCCCCCATGCCCCCCCACCTTGCAGGAGAAAAAAAAAAAAAAAAAGGGAACAATTCCAAATTAATTATTACCCATGTCCCAATCTTCCCACAGTTTGCACCACTTTAGATAGGATCCTCTTTGTTTATACAGAATCCTCTCATAATTTTCACTTTCTCGACCAGGGCCAACCAGTTACTGCAATCTGGAGCAGAGGAGCAAAACCATAGTCTAGAGACCAGAAGCCTGGCCAAGAACATAACCTTAATCAGTAGTTGGCGTTTTATGGGCTGATAGTTAACCTCCGATAAGTCTCCCAGGACCCATATCCTGGGGGACAAAGGAACAACAATATTAAGTTTACGAGCCAAGGTACTTTGGACCGATCTCCAATAGCTACCCACCGTCGGGCAGTCCCAAAACAGATGTAAATGATCTGCCTCGGAGTCGCCACAACGTGGGCAGTCAGAGGAGGCTCTGAGTCCTCTCCTATATAACCACATGGGTGTCACATATATTTTGTGCAAAATATTAAATTGTACAACTGTGTGATTAAAATTCTGTGAAACAAATTTTAAGCTTTCCCCTATGTTCTCCCAATCTGGGGGACCCACCTCTGAGAGTGTCAATGACCAGGATTTCTGTCCTGGAGAAAGAAGACCCCCCAAAAATGTTTTCATTAAGTGTCTATAGCAATATGATATTTTAATTTTCGTGACAGTTTTCTTGATAATTAAATCATGTAAGAATTCAGGAGTATCTATAAGAAGAAGGTGACTATTCAAAGTGCTAGAGAGTGCTGACCTCAATTGAAAATATGCATACCAAGCCACCTCACCCAAATTTACCCTTTGCCCTAACTCCATCGGGGGCAGAATTTGTCCGCCACTAACCACCTGATGTAGGTACTGAACATTCTTGGTCCTCCAATACTGGCAGCAATTCAAATGCCTTAAATTCAAAAGCTTTGAGTTATGCCACAATGGAGTGCAAATAAGTGATGCCTTAATTCCACACCAACTCCTAATAGCCAGCCAGGTCTTTATAGCCATTCTGCAAAAAGGTGTATACCCAGTCTGTATGTTTAGTAAATAATCGGACTCCAATACAGTAAAGAAGTCCGTAAAACCTGAGTCTTTCACTACCCTATTGCAGAAATGGCTATTTTCCCAGTCATTAAAAAAGCAAAGTTGAGAGGCCATAAAGTAACCCCTAAAATAGGGGAGATTAAGGACCTCCCTGATTATAAGGCATGGAGAAATAGAGTGTCTTCAATCTCACACGCTTCCTCCCCCATAATAGATCATTAAGCATCCGCTCTATCAATCTAAAATACTTGTCTGCGATCCATACAGGCGAGTTGCGCAGGACATAGAGGACCTGGGGCAGTACTACCATTTTTATTAAAGAGATTCTATCCGCTCTTGCCTGTACAATTTTTTGCCATATCTTATTTTAGCCCTCAGTTTTATCAGCAGGGGAATCAAGTTGAGTTGTAAATATTCCTGAGGTTTGGCAGAAACTGAAATCCCCAGGTACTTTATTGAGTCAGAGACTGTTAATTGGTTATCCCAGTCGCCTCGCAACTCGTCTATAGGAAGGAGAACCGTCTTCTCCCAATTGATTTCCAGACCAGACGGCACAGAGAAAGAGCCAACCAGATCCATTATACGAGGGAGAGTGGTTTCTGTTTGATGAACAAAAACCAAGATATCATCTGCGTAGAGAGATACACGGTCATGCTTCCCCATTATGCCGAAACCGGCCACTTGCGGATCCTGCCTTATACTGGCTGCTAAGGGTTCGATATAAATATTGAACAAGAGAGGGGAGAGAGGGCAACCTTGACGGGTACCTCTTCCTAGGGTAAAGCTCTCAGTGATCGTATCATTAATCCTAATCCTAGCAACTGGGGAGCTATATAATAGCTGAACCATCGCCATAATCTAGGGCCAAAGCCCATTTTTTTCATTACCTCCCAGAGAAAGGTCCACTCCACCCTGTCGAATGCTTTGGTGGCATCCAGCGACAGGATGGAGCGGGTACCACATCCCGGGGACTGAATATTCATAAATAGTCTATGCAGGTTATGATGGGTACCCCTTTTTGGCATAAAGCCATTTTGGTCTGGGTGGATAATAGAGGATATCACCCGTGAAAGCCTCCTAGCCAAGACTTTTGATAATAACTTAGCGTCTGTATTTAATAACGAAATTGGTCTATAAGAACTCATTTCTATCGGGTCTTTATCCTTTTTAGGAATTAGAACAATAAGAGCCTCCATCATAGAGCATGGTAGGCTCCCTCCCTGTATTGCCTGGGAGAAAACCTCTAACAGCTGAGGAAGAATCACATCACTATACTTACGATAAACCTCATATGGAAGGCCATCCATCCCTGGCGACGAATTCCCAGAGACCGATCCCAAAGCCTCCTGGAGCTCCGAAAGAGATAGCTCCTCTTCCAGATATTCTATTTGAGCTTCATTTAAAGTGGAAAGTGGAATCCTCTCCAGGAACCGCGTCGCCAGTTCGGGTGACAAGCCAAAAGAGGAGCTATATATCTGAGTAAAGTATTGTAAAAAGGTGTCCCTAATTCCTTCTGAGTCCGTTATAATTTCCCCCGCTATATTGCGAATAGAGACAATAGATTGATTTTTCTTGTCTTGTTGTGTGATTATCCTAGCTAGCAGCCTACCAGGACGTCCAGACTCCGAGAAATATTTTAAGCCCTTAAAAAATACTCTATGATTTGCTTTCTCTATTATATATTTTTCCAAGGAGCAGCTGGCCTTCTGCATCTCTTCCCTATTATGCTCAGTAGGTTGATTGGTAAATCCCTCAGTTGTGTCTGCAAGCAGCCTTGGCCAGTTCCTCCTCTTTTTTTTTAAATGTTCTCTTTGCTGCAACAATCTCGCTTATAAAGACCCCCCTCAGATATGCTTTCAGGGCATCCCATACTACATTGATGTTCGCAGAGGGAAGATTAACCTCCCAAAAGGAGGACATCAGAGATTTAATGGACTGAAGATTATCCATAATAGTAAGCCAGTATGGATTCAGCCTAAATCCTAACCCCCGATTATCCTTATTCTTCCCCGTGCAGACCTCAACCAGTACGGGTGAGTGGTCCGAAACTGTTCTTACCCCATATCGTATCTTCCGGATATTACTCAGATTGCTCTCATTAGTAAATGCTAAGTCGATCCTGGACATTGCTCTACCACCCCTACTAACACAAGAGTATACTCTCTTTCCCCCACCAAGATGTTCCCATATATCCACCAGTCCCACCTCCGAGCAGAACTGTGGCAGCGGTGAATTACATGCATTCCTCACCCGTTCTGCATCTAGTGTGAATCTATCTTTATTGGGGTCCATGACCGCATTAAAGTCCCCCATCAGAACTAGCCGGCATTCTGATCTCCCTTCAGAGAAACGTGTTAGCTGGATCAGTGGGTACATTGAGAAGGGCGGGGGTATATATAAAAAAAGCAAGAATATAGCTACAACCATACAGCTTACCATACAGAAAGATAAACCTGCCTTGGTCATCTATATAAGATTCTATAAGGGTGAAATCCACAGAGTTATGAATCAGAACTGAGACGCCCCTAGAGGAACTACTAAAAGTGGAGTGATAGGATTGAGAATACCATCCCGTTGTCAGGCGGAACACGGTTTCTTTAGTAAGGTGAGTTTCTACCATGCAAATAATTGCTGGAAGGTATCTCTTTAATGCATCCATAATAGCTTGTCTTTTAACCCTTTTCCCAAGCCCTCTAATATTCCAAGTTACAATTCTAGTGGACATCCTTCACTACAGTAGAAAAAAAAACAAAAAAACAACCCTATGCCTGCAAGGTGGGTTGCCCTCTCCCCTCTCCATTGGTCCGCCCGATCTAATCAGCAAACCTCTAACCTCCGGCCAGTTCTCCCTTACCCTAACCCCACCTCCCCTCCATGATAATATTACACAATTTCATATGCCCATTTGCTCCATCCAGTCTAACGCTTGTTGTGGTTTTTCAAAAAATTGGGAAGTCCCGTTGTAATCACTCTTAATTTTGCTGGATATTGTAAAGAATATTTAATGTCCTTAGACGCCAAGCGTTTCTTTATCTCTATAAAGTTTCTTCTTTTTTCCTGAGTCTGCCGAGCAAAGTCTGGAAAAAAAGCAGTTTGGTGCCCTGATATTCAATAGGTGTACATTCTCTTGCTCTTCTCAATATCATGTCTCTATCGGCAGATAATAATAATTTCATTAAGATTGCTCGCGGCGACCTCCCTGGGATAGGTTTCCCTCCTGGTATTCGGTGGGCTCTTTCTATTTGAAACGTAGAGGAAAAATAGTCACTACCAAGATTGTTCAAAACCTACGTCTTTAAGTTGTTCCTCTAGCTGTCGGCCTTCAGCTCCTTCTGGAAAACCAATTATACGAACATTATTTCGCCTTGCCCTATTTTCTAGATCCTCCAGCTTATTTTGTAGTGATTGATTTTCTGAAGCTAACAGGGCGGTTTTAGATTTTAAAATATCTATGTCAGTTTGCAAAGAGTCCACTATTTTTTCCACATTATGGACTCGGTCCCGGATATTTACTAGATCTTCTCTTATTAAGGAAATATCGCTCTGCACCGAACCCAGCTGAATAGACATCCCTTGTACTAATGTGCCGTTATTTTCCACGGCACCCAAGATTTTATTCAAAACTAAAGGGTCATATTCAGTTCGCATTTGTGCAGCTTGCGTTTGTGCAGAGAGACTTTCCTCGTCTACCGCCTGACCTGCCTCCGCTGATTCATCATCAGAAGATTCATCAGTTTGGGGGATTTTCGCGGGTTTCTTCAAATTAGCAGACAATTTTGTCTTAGCTATATTCTTTTCATTTGGGAAGGGTGATTTCAAAAATTTATCGATTTTATTCTCGGAGTCTTAGACGCCATCTTCGCTACAGAGGAATCCACCGACCGTCGTTTTGGGGGCATTTTTCTTCCCTTTTTTTTTTTTTCTTCCTTTCCCCTTCCCCTTCTTTTTTTTTTTTTCCTCTTTTCCTTACTTCTTTCTTTCTTCCTCTTGTTCTCTTTCCTCCCCTTTTCCTCCCTTCCCTCTCCCTATCAACCCTCTATCCCCTCCTCTCCAAACTACACGAGAGGAAAGGGACAAGACCAGAAAAATTCTGCGCCCGTTTAGCAGGGGGCTTAACAAAGCAAGAAAAATAAAATAAAAATAAAGTCACAAATGGCGGATAACAATATTCTCACGTGTCCAATACGCTCAAAATCCCAGTGTACGCCACAGATCAAGCAGGGAGTCCAGGGCCGGCCAGAAGAGAGGAAGCGAGGAGTCTTTACAGGTCGCCGGGTAGTAGATTGCTGGTCGCCCGGATAATAGATGGGCCAGAAAATCCGCGAATCCAGGTACTTGGCTCCAACCGCAGGGCAGAGACCCGGACCAGCAAAGAGAAAGCAGCAGGGAGGAACGAGGATGAAGTTCCAGGGACCACCAGCAGAGGGCAGGCAACGAACTTGCAAAGAAACAGCCGACTCGGGCAAGCGCCGGCAGCCACCGCACACCAGGGCAGAGAACCAGAAACCGCCGGAGGAGAAGACCAGGGGACCCCCAGGGCCAGCCGGAACCACAGACCGGGAGAACACACCCCCAGCCAGCAGCAGGACGGAACGGCCGACAGACAAGCCAGCGGAGCAGGAGAAGAAGGTAAGCCGCGCCAGGACTCAGCGTCAGGGCATCAGCTGTTTCGGCACAGGAGCATGGAGGGAGGAGGCTAGCGCAGAGGGAGAGCGAGACGCGTCCCTCACGTCATCACGCCGTTCCCGGGTATCAATATGTTTAATTGAGTCATGACAAAAGAGTTAAACTGATACAAAAGATATATGCCTAAAGAGGGGTAATAGATACAGATATTGGATCAATCATAGTTCCTGAAAGATTACCAAGGTAGCCAACACTTCCTAAACGCTACTATTCTATTCCTTTCCCATGAGGTTAATTCCTTAAACCTGAAAAGTTGATCAATTCTAGATATCCATTGGGGTATGGGTGGAGTATCTTCAGATAACCAGTAGCAGGGGAGCAAGAGACGGGCTGTGTCTAGAAGGTGGTTGAATAGAGGGGGAATACTCTCTGTAGAAACGGGAGTATATGTCCCTAATAGTGCTAGTAGAGGAGAGATTTTGATGGTTGAATGACATATCTGGTTACATTTTTCAAATATATCTGACCACCATATTTTGATTCTAGGGCATGTGAAAGAATGAGCCTTTATCACTACTACACCTCCAACACATATCTGACTGGTCTGTGTTGAATCTACAAGTTGTGTCTGAGGTTTTATACCATCTTGTTAAAATCTTGTATGCATTCTCCTGAATTCGAATGCACCTTGACGCTTTATGAGGTCTCAGAAAAATCTTTGACATTGTTGCCTGGGTAAAGGAGGTTTCAAGATCCTTCTCCCATAAACCAATAAAGGCAGGTTTTGGCATAAGAATAGGGGTACATAAGTTTGTATATATCAGAGAGATCAGTTTAGGTTGAGGATCGGGCTTTGATAACAGGTTCTCAAACCAGGTAAGCGGGCGTATCAAATAACTTTTTGTAATATGTTTAGAGATAAAGGAATGTAAAAAGGAAATTAAAGGGGGTGGAAATTTACACTCTGAGAAGAGCTGAGATAAGGATAACGGTTCCAATAATCATCAAAGAGGGACATTACTAGATGAGGTGAGTATCTTATAGATGGAGGTAGGCTACTTGATAATGCTTTGGGTGCAAGTGCTAAAATATCTCTGACTTGGAGTATAGGGGAAGGTAACGGAATGGCATATGGAGAGGATTGAAACCAGTCCCAAGCTTTGAGGGTGGATTTGAATATGGGATTAAAGGATTTGACTGTGTTCATAGGAATTCCAGTTCCCACTAGAAGTCCTCTGAGGGGGAGGCCAAATTGTAATATTTCAAGAACAACCCAAGGTTCATCCAGTGTTCCCCTAATCCCACCCACCAACCTAGCCAAAAGAACTGCATTATTGTATAGCTCGGGATTGGGCATCCCTATCCCACCATAGGGCTTAGGTTTATTTAGGGTAGTAAATGCTATACAAGCTTTTTTTCCCTTCCCAGATAAAAGATCTGATAATTTGGTTTGTTGTTTTGTAAAATGACTTTGGTACCGGAATTGGTAGAACTTGCTGGAGGTAGGTCAATCTGGGTATTATAAGGGAGGTTACTACATTCTTCCTACCAAACCAGGACAACATAAGATTGTTAAGTGAGGAAAGTTGATCTTTAATTGAGTTTAGCAGTGGAACAATTTAGGCGAAACAATGAACCAGGGTCAGGGCCTTTAATTCCCAGATAAGTAATGTGTGGAGTATCCCGGTTAAAGGGGGAATTAGACTTACGTTCTTGTATAGTTGATGAGGGAAAGCCAATATTAAGAATGTGGGATTTATTTGTATTAATTTTAAAATTCGAAAGGGTGCCAAATTGTTCAATTATATGATAGATGTGGGGAAGGGCTGATGCTGGATTCGTAAACATAATGATTAGATCATCAGCGAAGGCTGCAACCTTGTGTTCATATCTTCCTACCCGGACCCCTTGAATTCCCCCCTCTCTCCTAATAGCCTGTAGCAAGGATTCCATAACCAGTACAAATAGCAGGGGAGAGAGGGGGCAACCCTGTCTGGTCCCATTATGTATATCAAAGGGAGAGGACAAGGAGTTATTAACAAAAACCGAGGCTGATTCATTTGAATATAAGGAAAACACTGCGTTTATGAATTGAACTGGGACCCCAAACGTCGATAGTACCTTGCTCATAAAATCCCAATCTACCCTGTCAAATGCCTTCTCAGCATCAGTGCTGAGAAGGATCAGAGGACATTTAAATCTTTTTGCATGGAATATGCAATTAAGGACTCTAGAAGTATTGTCCTTACCCTCCCTGCCCCTCACGAAACCTACCTGGTCTTTCTGAATCAGAGTAGGGAGAAATGCGTATAGACGTGTGGCCAACATCTTAGCTAAATCTTTAAGTCTAATTTAGAAGGGAAATCGGACGATAGTTTCGCACAATTTGAGCTATCTTTCCCCTCTTTATAGATCAGGGAGATATGGGCTCTAGTCATATCTTTAGACATGTTTGTGCCAGTTAGGGAGCTATTACATACCTCTAGTAGGTGGGGGCTTAATATTTTGGAAAGTGAGTGATAGTAGGAGGCAGGGAGGCCGTCAGGACCTGGGCATTTCCCTCTAGGTAGATGTTTAATAGTGGCTTCCAATTCATCTAACCGTAAAAGGGGCTTGTAATATTTGTACCTGTTGTTTAGAAAGGACCGGAAAGGACAAGGAGTGCAGGAAATTTGTCATGGACTCATTTGGCGGGAAGGGATACTGTATTCTTTTTTTAGAATCTTTTAGATTGTATAGAGAATGGTAGAAGTCTCTAAATTGGGCAGCAATGCCTGCAGTGGTGAAGGCCAATCCGCCGTTTGAAGTTTTAATACGGTGAATGTAATTATGGGTTTTCCTCTGTTTTATGCGTTGCATCATAAATTTAGAAGCTCTATCGCCATGGGCATAATACTTAAATTGCGCTTGTAAGTAGTATTTGGCTAAGGCATTGTTTAAGATCTTTTTTAAGGCTTTACGTGTTTCAGTTAATTCTGTAAAGTGAGATTCTAACAGAGACTGTTTATGTAGGGATTCCAGTTTTTGGATTTTGGCTAACAGGGAATCTATTTGAGTTCTTCTGGCTTTCTTGATTCTAGTTCCCATAGAGATAAAATGGCCTCTCATAAAAGCTTTATGAGCGTCCCATAATACCTGACAAGATGTTAGAATTGAGAGAAAAGTATTCTTCTAAAACTTTTTGAGTTTGGGTTAGGGGGTCACCTGGAGATATTAATTGCTCATTTAGGCACCATCTAAAGGGACGAGGTTCTAGAGTGGGGGCAGTTAATGTCACGAATACCGGGGATTGATCTGATAGGTGCATAGTACCAATGCTGGCCAGGCTACAAAACTGGAGGTGTTCTATTGATATGAATAGGTAATCGAGTCTATGGTAAGACCCATGTATGGAGAAAAGAAGGAGTAGTCTCGCTCCTTTGGATTAAAGAGTCTCCAGACATCACAAACCGACCAGTTGCGCAGGAATTTCTTGAGATGCCCAAGAATTTTTGGTTGAAATTGCTGATCTCTTAGGGGTGGAGTCAATCTCTGACTCTAGCGTTATATTAAGATCTCCACCCAGAATCACCACTCCCTCTCTATGTGGTTCCATAGAACCTCTAAAATCCAAGCAACCTGACCAACATTGGGGGCATATATATTAATAAAGGTATAAACTTGATTTGCTATAGATCCTTTAAGCAGTATATATCTCCCCTCATTATCCTGGACATGGTGAATATATGTCAATGGGAGTTGTTTCCTGATCCCTATGCTTACGCCCTTGGAGGCCGAGGATCCTGAGCCACAGTGATACCATTCCGAAAATAATGAATGTGTGAGGTTCGGGTATTTATCAAACTTATAGTGGGTTTCTTGGAGGAAAATGATCGAACACTTTTCCTTCTTCAGATAAGAAAAAATTTGGCTGCGTTTAGAGGGGGAGTTGAAACCCTTCACGTTGAAGGAGGCTATGCAAAGGTCAGCCATGATTCAAATCGAAGGGTAGGGTAGTTAAGTGCAATGATGAAGTAGAACTCGGTATTTGTATTGAGAAAAATAAAAGGAAAATAAGTAACACTCAGCCTCCTCAGACGAAGCAACAGGATGTCCCAATGGTCTGAAATAGGATTGTAGAACTTGCATACATGGTAATGTACCTCATTGAAAAACAAAGACAAAAGGAAAAATAAAAAATAAAAGGCAATACTTAAAATGAACAAAACAGTGATGAATACACAACATTATAGCAGAGCTAAGGAGCTCTGCAAACTCTTTGGGGGTAAGGTAAATTCTTCATGGGTATCCCTCAAAGAGCAGCAGATACCAGACAATGTTAATACTATAGGACAAAATGCTGACCCTCTCCTGAATTCTGAAAGGGAGCAGAGAGGAGAGGCCCAGTGGACAGCACTGGTGCTTTAAAGGGGAACAGGAAGGGAAGGTCAGCAAGGTAAAACGTAATACAAGAACTAGAGCATGTTCCGCCAGCCTATGGATAGATACCGAAGATGCAGGATAAATAGGACGACACAGTTGGAAGACAGAACATCTAATCATGGGTAAATAGGTGGTTAAAACTACCAGAATATAGATATAACCAATGACGTATTGTCAGTAGAGAGTTACACAATTATCTGCATCAACGATGAGTCAGAGCTTCATTCAGCTACAAGTGGCAATCTCCTCGGGGTGGAGGTGTTCCTGGCACTTGAGAGAATAGCTTCCTTGACTGGGAAGTAAAGGAATTTACAGATGACATCCCTTGGGGGCTCATTGGGTTGAGGTTTGGTGCTCTGTGCGCCCTTTCGATGGTGACTTCATGCGATGTGTCAGGACCCAGCAGGTGCAGGCAGGGATTACCGGTATTACCACTTCAGGGATGTCGCTACGAGCGATAGATTCGGGGATGCCTCTGAAGCGAAGATTGTTTTGTCTTCTCCTATTCTCCTGGTCTTCTATAGCTGTGTAGAGTAGATTAATGTGCGACTGGTATGCAGCCATAGTTGAAGACATTTCTTTCTGGTGCATGATAAACTTGGTTTGTTTTTCCTCCAGGGTCTCCACTCTGTTGCCAATGTGGCGAATATCACCTCTGATAGTTGCCAATTCAGAGCTAAGAGGTTTGAGAGCTTAAGCTAGTGATTCTTTTAGGGAGCTCCTGGAGATCGGTAAGGCATCTGGGCCAGGGGAAGTTTCCCTACTTCTTTCAGCACCCTATCTTGCTCGGTGTTCCAGGCCCCATTTTAGGTTCTCTTGCCAGGCATGCTGCAGCTGCCTTTTTAATGAATTTAGCCATTTCTCCAGGCTGAATCGCAGGACCGGAAGGATCGTGGGTTTTTGTCCACCGATTTTGACAATTTTCGGTCTGGTAAGCAGATAATATCAGGTTATGAAGGGCATTCAAGTAGCGGAGCGACGCTTCACACAGCCATCCACTCTCAGCGCAGGGTCTGCCCCCTGACCAAGTATACCCTTTTAACAGTAAATATGATACTCTTTTTTTTTTTTATTAATAAGGTCCTTTACGTTCCATTATTAATTTTGAGTATGCATGCCTACATAATGTACACTAAAGCTATAAATGAAAGAAAACACAGATGCAATCACTGGAGAAAGTTTACCTATAGCTAGGTTTCATTCCCTCATGTATAGCTTTTTGTGTACTAACACAAGTAGGGTAAATTGCGTTGAAATAAAATTATACATATGAGACATGTAAATATATTTTCTAATGTTTTTGCCATTTTAATTGGGCTATGTGACAAAATACGGTCAAAATAACAGAAAAATTGCATGATCAAGAAGTGGCATAGATGGGTGGAAACTGGAGTCATATCGTGCCATGAGATACTAAATAGAGGAAATATGTCTTAGGGTACTTTCACACTTGTGTTGTGAAGATCCGGCAGGCAGTTCTGTCGCCGAAACTGCCTTCTGGATCCGGAAATCCATTTGCAAACGGATAGCATTTGTAGATGGAGCCGGATGCGGATCCATCTAACAAATGCATTTAAACACCGGATCTGTCTCTCCAGAAAAACAGATCCAGTTTTAATTGTTTTGCCATTTTTAAACGTCTGCGCATGCGCAGACCAGAAAACCAGGTCCATTTTGCCAGAACAACACGGCATTAATACATTTCAATGGAAAATAATGCCGGCATTCCGGCAAGTGTTCTGGAATTTTGGCCAAATACCGTAAGAGTGACTGAATTGAAGACATCCTGATGCATACTGAACAGATTGCTCTCCATTCAGAATGCATTAGGATAAAATTGATCAGTTTTTTTTCCGGTATTGAGCCCCTAGGACGTAACTCAATATCGGAAAACTTTAACACAAGTGTGAAAGTACCCTTATTCATGTCGTATCCAGAATGTAGACAAAGTGTTCCCATTTGAAGGGAATATATAGGAATCCACACATAAGGGTATTTAATCTTTTCACAGCAAAAGTCTAAACAACTTCCTCAGCGTCCTGTTTGCTCCTCTCATTGGAGGTCACACTAGACACTGATTTGACCCAGATATGCTTGAAGATTTATTAGGACAAAAGTTTGTTTGATCTGTGGTCACCCACATCCAAAATTAAGAATGAGATGAATTGAAAGTCAATCATTATAGATTTTGCATGAATCCAGGGAGATATTTTGGTTGTTAATACATTTTTTCCATGGGGAAGGATGATCAATTATGATGTCACCTCGTGATCATGCTGGGTGCGCCTGGTGATGTCATTACACTCAGCACAGGTCCTTCTTTTCCACTCAGAGTGGACTGCCTTTGGGCAAACAAGGGGATGAGGTGAGCATTTGTTTTATTCTTTCTAAGACAACTCTAGCTGCCAGTTTAGGAAAAAATAATTAGTTAAAATGAAGTGTCAGGAAATTTGGCTTCTCAGCGAATCAAATATTTCCCAAACATCGGATCAAATTCCGCTTCGAAAGCTTCAATTTGCTCAACATTACTTATGAACTTAGGTAGGCTCCAAAAACATCCTTCTCTATTATTCAGCAATATTTATTATGTTGGCTTGAAAAAGCCTGTAACATCCTGTTCATCTGTAACATCTTGTTCTTCTGTAACACCCTGCTCTCTGTAACATCCTATTCTGTAACATCCTGCTCTTCTGTAGCATCCTGCTCTTTTGTAACATCCTGTTCTTCTGTAACATCCTGCTCTTCTGTAACATCCTGCTGTTCTGTAACATCCTGTTCTTCTGTAACATCCTGCTCTTCTGTAGCATACTGTTCTTCTGTAACATCCTGTTCTTCTGTAACATCCTGTTCTTCTGCAACATACTATTCTTCTGTAACATCCTGTTCTTCTGTAACATCCTGTTCTTCTATAACATCCTGTTCTTCTGTAACATCATGTTATTCGATTGTTTCAGCTGATTATTCAGTTTTATTCTTCTTCTCCGCCCCCTCTTTTTCTATACGCTACTCCTCCTACAGTTATAGGGTTACAAACGGCAAACTTTCCACACTTCTTCGACCCATAGAGAAGTAGTGGATAGTTTGTGTGCTGGCACACGGTAGGGTACTTCTTTGGCGCACAAAAATACGACCTAAATTCGGGAACTTTTGGTGTAATAGCTGTTTATTGTGCAATAGACAGCTATTACACCAAAAGTTTCCACTGCTCTTAGACTGTTAATGGCAGGATCCTCAAACTTGGAGGACAGGGATTACAATTCTGAAAAGTGGGTGGGGCCAAAAACAACCAATCAGATTTTGATTTAAATGGGGAAAACAAAAAACGCTGCGATTCTCACATTATTGATGTCATTGGACCTCAAATATCACAAATGTGGTCATTGGGTGTTTCCACTTCAAGGTTAGAAAAAGTGGGCAGAGCCACCAATAAAATTTCACTCATTCATTTTCAATAGAAAACAATAAAACTACTGCCATTTTTACACGTTAAATGCCATAATTCGCAAACCTTAACCTGTGGTTCACAATTAGGGAAAAAAGGGGCAGGGAAACAACAGCCAATCAGATTTCAGCCTTTGACCTTAATGAAAAGCAGATAAACTGCTGCTATTATCACAGTTTAAATGCCAAGTCTCCAAAACTTAGCACAATTACTCACTGGGTGACTGTGGTCAAAATTTAGGAAAAGTGGCTGGAGCCTGAAACAGCCAATCAGATTTCACCTATTGAATGTAAAACTTTTAAATACTGCCATTCTCACAGTTTTAAAGCCAGAGGCCCCAATCTTGGCACAGACCATGACTGGGTGACTGGGCTTAAAATTTGGAAAACTGTGTGGAGCTTAAAACAGGCAATAAAATATTACCTAGTGCTATTCAATGGGAATATTTAAATTGCTGCCATTCTTGCTCTGTTAATGGCATGGTCTTCAAACTTGGTAATTCCGTTACTGGGCGACGGGAATTCAAATTTAAAAAGTGTGCCGAGCCACAAACAACCAATCAGATTTTCCCCATTGACTTCAATGAGAAAATGTAAAAAGCTGTTATTCTTACAATATAAAGGAGAGTGACTTAATAAGTCATAAAACTTACACCCCTATGAGAAGCGCCAAAGCCCCAGGATATAAGGAAGATAAAATTAAGTAAGCAATTAAGGTATGGTAGATCATATACCCAGATCAGGGTAACCAGGAGAAGAAGGTGAACTCAGTGAACAGTAGACACACCACTGAGGCGTCCTATAGTAAACAATAAGTAAAAGTATTCACATATGGTCACCCTATAGGGTATATTAGAAAAGCCAAAAATAATCAACTCACTTCACGGGGGTGGCCAGCTGGATAAGCTCAAGACACCAGCATGGACCAATACCCCCCAATCCAGAGTGCCCGTAGAGTCGTCCACACTGACAATTGCCCAGTAGGAAAAGGAAAGGCTTCACTTCAGTGGTATTGTTTGAAGACTTTGGCTTCTTTATTAATTCATAAAAGGCTCAACGCGTTTCGGGGTATGCAGACCCCTTCTTCAGGAGCAAGTACAAACAGAATACAAATAAAAATAAGAAGCCAAAGTCTTCAAACAATACCACTGAAGTGAAGCCTTTCCTTTTCCTACTGGGCAATTGTCAGTGTGGACGACTCTACAGGCACTCCGGATTGGGGGGTATTGGTCCATGCTGGTGTCTTGAGCTTATCCAGCTGGCCACCCCCTGTGAAGTGAGTTGATTATTTTTGGCTTTTCTAATATACCCTATAGGGTGACCATATGTGAATACTTTTACTTATTGTTTACTATAGGACGCCTCAGTGGTGTGTCTACTGTTCACTGAGTTCACCTTCTTCTCCTGGTTACCCTGATCTGGGTATATGATCTACCATACCTTAATTGCTAACTTAATTTTATCTTCCTTATATCCTGGGTCTTTGGCGCTTCTCATAGAGGTGTAAGTTTTATGACTTATTAAGTCACTCTCCTTTATTCTCTCTTACACACCGAATTCTTTCAGTGTGAACACCCCTTTCAGCTGCCTCCCCTTTTACATTTTTTTCTTTTTCTCCTGCCTCTGCTTTTTTACATCTTCCTATTCTCCATCCACTGGCGCCTCTAGTTATATCCTATCTCTTGGAGTTTTCCACCAGATTGGAATAACCCTCACCTTTTTCTTTCTCTCTATACCTGCATTCTTACAATATGAAAGCCAGAGTCCCCAAACTTGCACCATGGGTCACTGGGTGAGTGTGGTTAGAATTTAGGGAAATTGAAAGGAGCCTTTAACAGCCAATAACATTTCAGCCATTTGTTTTATATGGGAACATTTTAATTACTGCTGCCCATTGACTGTTAATGGCAGCGTCCTCAAATTTGGTGCAGTCAGTCATTGGGTGACTTGGGTTCAAATTTAAAAAGTGGGTGGAGCCACAAACAACCAATCAGATTTCAAGCCAACATCCTGTGGTTTCTTCAGAAACAACACCATCTGGTTATAACAAGATTGTTTCTATGCCTGCTGAAGTGACTTTTTAACATCCGGGTGACTATGACATGATATTGAATATATATTTAAGCTGTAGACTCAGTGACCCGGCTGGGGCCCCCAAAGTATTAGTCAAAGTTGCACCCAACATGCTTATTGCACTTGCTGCTGATTAAATGCACTAGAGATTTGGTTGATACTCTATGTTCTGGGCTCCTGTAAACAAGGCAGACATAGCAGAACTGGAGAAGGTCCAGAGGAGGGCAACTAAAGTAATAACTGGAATGGGGCAACTACAGTACCCTGAAAGATTATCAAAATTAGGGTTATTCACTTTAGAAAAAAGACGACTGAGGGGAGATCTAATTAATATGTATAAATATATCAAGGGTCAGTACAGAGATCTATCCCATCAGCTATTTATCCCCAGGACTGTGACTGTGACGAGGGGACATCCTCTGCGTCTGGAGGAAAGAAGGTTTGTACACAAACATAGAAAAGGATTCTTTACGGTAAGAGCAGTGAGAATATGGAACTCTCTGCCTGAGGAGGTGGTGATGGTGAGTACAATAAAGGAATTCAAGAGGGCCATGGACGTATTTCTGGAGCTTAATAATATTACAGGCTATAGCTACTAGAGAGGGGTCTTCCTCTGGATCAACTTGCGGGATAACAGGCCGAACTGGATGGACAAATGTCTTTTTTCGGCCTTATGTACTATGTTACTATGTTATGTGCTGAATGTTTTCATTCTATATGCAGTACTAAACACGTAAATAGATGTCTGCTATGCTTATTGCCAGATAACATACTTGAAATGTTCTTTGTTCTAGTGCTAAAATTGTGCTGTCTACTTGTGTTGGGCGAACATGCTCGGCCGAAAACCATTTTGATTAGAGAATCGCGAGGCTCAGCACATCGTGGTGTTTGGCCGAACACCACGTGTGCTCGAGCGTGATGCTCGAGTCTCTTCCCTGCATTTTTTTTGCCTTCTACGCAGCCAATAAACATGCGGGGAAGTACTGCCACTCACTGTAATGCCATAGCCATGTTGGTTACTGGCATTACAGTGATTGGCTGGCCAAAATGCATCATCGGGTGCCATATAGCACCCGATGACATGTAGCTGTGCTCAATCTTAGTAACGGAGAGCTGCAGTAGAAGGGACAGATAGTATAGGGACAGGATTTTTTTTTTTTTTTGGGCAGGGCAGGGTTTACTGTTGAAAGGTGTTAGAGACCCAAAAGTCCTTTTAAGGACTATTGTTTTTTTCTGGCTGCAATATATATTATTCCTGCAACCTGCGCTAAATTGCGTGCAATTGTTTGGCCGCTGCTGACAGTGACACAACCTCTGCTACATCTCTTGTGTTACATTTGCGCAATTGTTTGGCCGATGCTGACAGCGACATTACCTGCTCTACATCCCCTGTATAATGTTTGGGTATCCTAAATATCTGTGACATTCAGTGTAATTTTTTCTTAGTCGCTGGTGACAGCAACATTACCTGCGTTACATCTCCTGTATAACGTTTGCCCATCTTAAATATCTGTGACATTCAGTGTAATTTTTTCTTAGCCGCTGGTGACAGCCAGTGGCGGATCCAGAGCCTGGTCTCAGGAGGGGCACTTCCAGATTATTTTCTGTCAACAAAACAATGGTGCTTATAGAACAGACTACACATTGTAGAGGTATGCTGTATATTGTGTGGCACAGTGTATGGTTTTTGTGTATAACTTAAACATATTTCACATGAAAACTTACCACTGGCTGGGGGGCTCGATGGAGCTGATGTTGTGTTTTATCCTAATGAGAAAGATTTCATAATAAGGATTTGGAGAAGGGGCAGAGGGGTCGCAGAGCAGGGAGAGGCTGGTGCTGCTACTAGGGGGCTCATATCATGGGGGGAGTAATAAAGCCCACTATAATTCCCCCCAGTAGAAATAATTCTGCTTATAATGCCCCCAGTTGAGCTAATGTCCACATAATGTGCCAGTATAAAATACCTCTATATAGTGCCCCCAGTAAATGCCCCATAGTGCTTCTCTCCCCCCTTCCTCCTAGTGCCCCCATAATGTACTAGTATAAAATGCCCCATATATATTGCCCCAGTAGATGCCCTCAGTGTCCAGCATAATTTGCAAGCATAAAATATCCCTTCTTAGTGCTCCCTGTAGATGAAGCCATAGTACTCCTCACCCCTTCCCCATAGTACCCACCATAATGTGTCCCAGTATAAAATGCTACTGTACAGACCCCCACATATAAAATACCCCTTCTTTGTGGCCTCAGTAGATGCCCCTATAGTGCCCACCAATAGTGTGCCAGTAATAAGTGCCCCAATAATGTGCTAATAATAAGTGCCCCCCAATATTTTGCCAATAATAAGTGCCCCCAATAATGTGCCAGTAAAACTGTCCCCAATCATGGGCAAGTAACAAGAGCACCCCCAATAATGTGCCAGTAATAAGAGCACCCCCAATCATGTGCCAGTAAAAAGAGCCCCCATCATGTGCTAGTAATAATAGCCCCCCATCATGTGCCAGTAATAAGAGCACCCCCAATCATGTGCTAGTAATAAGAGCACCCCCATCATGTCAGTCATAAGAGCCCCCATCATGTGCCAGTAATAAGAGCCCCCATCATGTGCCAGTGATAAGAGCCCCCCAATCATGTGCCAGTAATAAGAGCCCCTCCCTCCCCCATCATGTGCCAGTAATAAGAGCCCCTCCCCCCTCATGTGCCATTAATAAGAGCCCCCCCCAATGTGCCAGTAAAAATATTGTACATATGCAAAAAATAAACACTTACCTCCATGTCAGGGATGCGATGCAGGCTTCTTCTGGCCTGTGTCCCACGCTGTATGGCTCAGGTGGCACGATGACGTCATCTCGCCGCCTGCGCCGGTCTCTGATAGGCTGCCGGGACTAAGCCGGAATCCTATCAGAAGAACAGGGAGGGGAAGCGCCTCTCCCTCCCCTGCCCCGCCGCAGCAAAACCATCTGTATCGCTGTTCTGAGGACGGCGATGCAGATGACTATGGAGATGAGCGCTTCCTATAATTGCAGACTAGCTTTTTGCATGTCTCCACAGGTATTTTTGCCCATTCATCTTTAGCAATGAGCTCCAAATCTTTCAGATTGTATGGTCTTCTTGCTATAGCCCTGATCTTTAGCTCCCTCCACAGATTCTCAATTGGATTCGTCTGGACTCTGGTTGGGCCACTCCAAAACGTTAATGTTGTCTGCTAACCATTTCTTCACCACTTTTGCTGTGTGTTTTGGGTCATTGTCATGCTGAAATGTCCGCTGGTGCCCAAGGTCAATTTTCTCTGCAGACTGCCTGATGTTGTCGTTGAGAATCCTCATGTATTGCTCTTTTTTCATGGTGCCGTTTATGAAATTAGGTTCCCTGGTCCATTGGATGAAAAACACCCCCAAAACATTAGGTTCCCACCATCATGTTTGACAGTGGGGATGGTGTTCTTTGTGTTGAAGGCTTCTCCTTTTTAATGCCAAATGAAGGAAACATCATTGTGACTAAACAATTACATTTCTTTTTTATCTGACCATAACACAGAAAACCAGAAGTCTTCTTCTTTGTCCAGATGAGCTTTTGCAAAGGCCAAGCGAGCTTTTGTGTGCCTTATCTGGAGAAGTGGAACCCAGCAGTGTGAAGTGTTTTTTGGATTGTCTGCCTTGAGACATTGCCACCAGCAGAGCCCAGATTCACCAAGATAGCCTTGGTGGTGATCCTTTGATTCTTTTTCACCTCTCTAACTATCCTCCTGGCCAGCACAGGTGTCACTTTTGGCTTCTGACCACGTCCTCTGAGATTTTCCACAGTGCGGAATAGCTTGTATCTTTTGCTCAAATGTAAATAAAAGCTGAGAAATGTTTTTTTCCATAATAATGCCTCTTGTCATCGTCTTATTCTCTTTTGGGAGACACCTATGTCATTTCCTGTCAAAAAATTACTTGCTGGTTGAATAAAAGTAACTTTAAGTCAAAATTGGCCAGGGTTATGAATAATTATGGGCAGCACTGAATACCATTTAATATGCTCAAAGCTAGCAGTAAGGGATGGGGAAGAGGGTGTGTTGCTGATGGTGCATGTAGAGGCCGTAGCCCTTGGTGCGGTGAAACGGTGCCTGCTGCCAGAGCACAAGAAACACACTCATACATGATACCTAGCTTCATGTCCCAGTTTGCAGGGTGGCGCAGGACACCACTCTCGAAGTCACACCAGTGTGACCAGGTGGTCGGTTGGATTGCATCAGATAATGCTTCCAGTCGGTTAAGCACCACCCTGTCTTCCACAAAGTCCAAAGTAAACAACAAAATTAAACAAAACAGCAGGCTAGGCCCCACAGTTAGGGAACATGGAAAGGTCACCTCCTGACAATCCCTGAGCCTTTCCCTGACTGCTAACAACATGAGAAAATCTTGATGGCAGAAGTGTTCATGCACTCGAACCTAAGCCCTGCTTCAACTGATACAAACCCTCAGGTAGGGAGCAGGCAAAAAGACAACAGGTTCCTTGCAAAGATGAAGGAATCTGCGTCTGCCTAAGGCCTAGCCAGAACAAACAACAGAAGGGAAGGAAGGAGGACTTAACTGAAGATGAACTGGGAGCAGGAGATCCACAAAGTACCAGCAGAGAACTCCAGGAGAAACTATAAACCACATGGGCTATAGTGAGAGACAGGTATAAATAGCATCACTAACAAACTAATGAGCAGAACCTGTGAGGGGGTGGGATCCTGCCCAAAGCCACAACAAAGCAATCTGTCAGATTCACGTGCAGCAAGTATGACAGATCTTCTCAGATCACTCACAGGGCAGGGCGTGACACCAAGAGTCTGGTCAACAGAATCCTCACCCTGATACTCCTTCCACCCACCATAGAGAGTCTTGGCAAACAAGTGATGCCACACTAAGATATTCCGAGAAGCTGTTTTCGCCATTCCTTAATTTGGGCCTCTCGCCAAGTCCGCTTGAAGAGGGACATGAGGAGATCTTGTGCACTGATTCCCAAACTCTTGAGCATCCACATTTAGAAGAAGATGACGGTGGGGAACGGCAATTAGTGCTTCACAAGGTGGATGATGATGATGATGAGACACAGTTGCCAATAAGTCAACGGCATTTAGTGTCTTAAGAGGTTGATGATGAGGATGAGACACAGTTGTCAATAAGTGATAGTCACAGTGGGGAGTGGTGTCAAAGGGTAAAAGGGTATCAGCCTGGCCAAAAGGAGTAATAAGGGAGCAGGTCACCTCCTACAGCGTCCCTAATCCTCTCCCTGACTCCTCACCGTATGAGCGGACCCTGATGGTAGGACGGCTCATACTCTGGATTCCTAGAGACCCTAAGTCGCCTTGGTAATCCCTCACCAAGGAGCTGGGAAGAGACGACCTGTTCCTCCCAGTCATGGAGGAACAAGAGTCTCTATCTGAGGCCAGGCTGCAGGGAGAGGGGAACACATACAGCATATGGAGTTGGCAGGTAATCCAAATCCATAACAGACACACTGATTGGAACCCATGCACAAGTGCTTCTGTCCACACCAACATTGAAGGACACAGCACAAACCACAACCACACAGGAACCCAGGACACCCATAGCTGCAATAAACATGAGACAGAGGAATGTCTAGCAAACATGCTGGACACCAAACATCACCAGCCATGTAACACAACACAAAACATACAACACCCTGAACATAAGCCACACAAACCAAAATATAAGAAGATAAAGAGACACCATAATAACATCAATGACCACAAGGATGGCCCTCACTGGACAGATGATAAAAGCCAGGAACAGTGAACCACCAGCATACACCAAGGCTGGAGGAACACTCAGCTTCAGGCATCCAGCAGAGGCTAAATAGCCCAAGCAGCCACACCCACACACACATAAACCCAGTGTTCACAAAACACTAGGAAGGGATTTAACCCTTCCAACACCAGACAGAGGAGGGAAGCCACTTAAAGGGGAAGTGCACACACAAGCATACCAAACCACACGTTACCACCGGCAACAGCATGCGTGACAACCAAGTCATGGCAATCACTCAGAAGGCTGAGACACTGCCACCACATGCTCACACAGCAAAATGTTGCAGCAGGCAAGCACAAGTGTGGCAACAGTGTCACAGCACAAACCAAAGGCTGTGACAGTGAGGTTCTTGTTGGATCAACAAGTCAGGGGGATGAAGTGGAAGAGGAGGTAGTATACGATGAAATCACTGACCCAACCTGGGAAGGTGGCAAGCCGAGTGAGGACAGCAGTACAGAAGGGGAGAGATCCGCAGCACCGCAACAGGCTGGAAGAGGCAGTCGGGTTGCAAAAGGGAGATGGCGGGCCACACCAAAAAGGCCCTCAACTGTTCCCCGGAGCACACCCTTGCAAAAATCTCACTTGCCATGGGGTAGGTGTTCCACAGGTTGGCGTTTTTTTGAGGAAAGTGCGGACGATAAAATAATTGTCATTTGCAACCTGTGCCGTACCAAAATGAGCATTGGAGTGAAAACTAGCAACCTCACCACCAGCATGATCCGCCACGTGGCATAAAAAAAGGACCCTAATAGGTGGGCTGAATGTCTGGGTCCACAATCAATGTCTGCGGGTCACACCACTGCCTCCTCTTCCCCTGTGTTACGTGCTGGCATATCCCCTGTCCAAGACGCAGGCACGGATGCCTCCCGCCCTGCACCAGCCACCCACAGGCCATAGCACTAAATTCACACCTTTCCAAATTACTAGCCACGAAAATGTTTAAATTTAGACTTGTGGACACTGAGGCTTTCCGCAGCCTGATGGCGGCGGCCATCCCTCGTTACTCAGTCCCCAGCTGCCACAATTTTTCCCAGTGCGCCGTCACTGCCTTACACCAGCATCACCCATGCCCTGACTAACACAGTTATTGGGAAGGTCCACTTAACGACTGACACATGGACAAGTGCTTGTGGCCAGGGACGCTACATTTCCCTGACGGCACACTGGGTGAATGTTGTGGAGGCCGGGAGCAAGTCGTACCGTGGGATGGCGCAGGTGCTACCGACACCAAGGATTACGGGCCCTACTTCCATCAGGATTTCCACCAAACCCAACATTAGTGGCTGCTACCCCCCCTTCTCCTCCACTTCCACTGCTGAATTCTCATTTTGCAGCACCAGACAGCCATCAGTCATTAGCTGGAAGCAGTGTAACACTGCAGTGGGGACGCAGCAACACGTCGTGCTGAAACTAATTTGCTTAAGTGACAAACAGCACACCGCCGCAGACATGTGGCAGGGTATAAGGGGGAAAACACAAAGAAAAGAAAAAAACCTGTATACAGCGCCAAATCCCTCAGAGGTAGTCAGTTGCTTGTATTAGAATGGTAAAATAAGGGGCAGTTGAATGTTAAAACAAGGGGTAGTCCCATTCACTGTTTTAAAATCACAATGTTTTAGGATTAATAGTGGTGATAGTACATTAAAATAGTACATTAAAATAGCCCCCGTGAGAACAAAGAAATTTTCTAATATAAGTTTTCTTTTTTAAAACAATTTTTTTTAAAGTTAAATTTTCAAGTAAAAACTCACTTCACCCAGGAGGGGCAGGGTGGGATAAAGCACATAACACCCACTCTGCTTCCTCCTGCGCCTGGGTCGCCTAATAGATCGTCCGGAAATAAACGGCAGTCACAGCTGGAACGTCTGGTAAATTTCCTCTTTATTAGCACAGGGTATGGGTAAGGGTAGGCTCAACGCGTTTCGGGGTCACCAAGGATCCCCTTCATCAACCTACAACCAGGCATGGTTGTGTCTGATAATAGCCGTAACTTGGTGGAGGCTTTGGAGCTCGGCAAGCTCACACACATACCATCCCTAGCCCAAATGTTAAACTTAGTGGTTCAGTGGTTTCTCAAAACCTACCCCGATTTGCCTGAGCTACTGGTGAAGTTGCTCCGCATGTGTGCCCATTTCCAAAAGTCATCTACAGCTGCCGCCGGTCTGGCAGTGCTGCAGAAGCGCTTGCAATTGGCAGCTCACCGACTGTTGTGCGACGTTAGCACGCACTGGAACTCCACATTCCACATGTTGGCCAGGCTTTGTGAGTAGCAGAGGGCAGTAGTGGAATATCAGCTCCAACATGGTCGTCGGCTTTCCAGTCAGCTTCCGTTCTTCACAAGCGATGAGTGGGCATTGATGTTTGACCTCTGTGAGGTTTTACGAAACTTTGAGGAATCAACACAGATGGCGAGCAATGATGCCGCTATTATCAGCGTAACCATCCCACTTCTGTGTCTGCTGAAACGTTCGCTGCTCATAATGAAGGCAGGCACTTTGCATGGGAAGAGGTAAAAATGGGGGAAGACAGTACACAGGGTGATAGCCAGACCACCCTCCAATCGTCTTCTCAGCGTAAATTGGATGATGAGGAGGAGGAGGAGCAGGAGACGGTTGCCTCCGCTACAGAGGTTAGTATCCATAGCAGGTTTATTCCATCTGTTCAGCGTGGATGCGCTGAAGAGGAGGAAGAGCATGAGAAGATTGAGAGTCATCCTACTGATGATGACAGCAAAGTCTTGTCTGTTGGTACTCTGGCACATATGGCTGACCTTATGTTATGCTGCCTTTCCCATGACTTTTGTGTTGTACGCATTTTGGCCAACACCGATTACTGGTTGTTCACCCTTCTCAACCCCCGCTACAAAGAGGGATTCTCATCTCTTTTTCCTATGGTAGAAAGAACTAGCAAAACGTGCCATACCAGAAGGTCCTTGTGGAAAAATTGCTCTGAAAATTTCCAGCTGACAATGCTGCCGGCAGAATACGTAGTTCCATGGGCAACCGAGGAGGAGAGACAAGGGGAACACACAGCAGTTCCAATAGAGGCAGGGCAACACTCCCCAAGGTCTGGGACAGTTTAATGAGACCCCGCCAGCACTCTCACCCTGATGAGTGACCTAGTGTCACGAGGGAAAAAATTTGGCAGATGGTGAAGGAGTACGTAGCAGTCCGTCTCAGTGTCCTCAGTGATCCCTCTGTGCATTACAACTATTGGGTGTCCAAGCTGGACACTTGGCATGAACTGGCGCTCTACGCCTTGGAGGTGCTGGCCTGCCCTGCTGCCAGCGTTTTATCAATGCGGGTATTTAGTGCTGCTGGGAGCATAATAACTGATAAGCGCATTCACCTGTCAACTGAAAATGCTGACCGGTTGACTCTTATCAAATGAACAAGGCCTGAATTGCCCCTGACTCCTTTACTCCACCAGAGGAAAGCGGCTGAACATAAAGGCACTTTAAATGTAACTTTTATGGTGTATTGAATAGACTGTATTCCCATGCACCCCTTCCACCACAAAAAAGGGTATATGGTTCAATCTTCCTTTGCTCGTCCTCCTCCTCCATCAAATCATCATGTTTATTAGGATGCCCTCGCTCCTAATGTTTTAGAGGGTCAGCTCAGCAGCAGACTCTCACCCCTTATGTCTTGTAGCGTCACCAGCAGGCCCTTGCCCATAATGTTTTAGATGTTCAGATCAGCAGCAGGCCCTTGCCCCAAATGTTTTAGAGGGTCAGATCAACAGCAGGCACTCAACCCTAATGTTTTAGAGGGTCAGATCAGCAACAGGCCCTCGCCCCTAATGTTTTAGAGGGTCACCAGCAGGCCCTTGCTCCTAATGTTTTTGAGGGTCTTCAGCAGGCCATCATTCGTGATTTTTTTACGGTTGTGTATGATGCCCTCCTTTGTGTGTAATAATGGGTGTATTGGAGTGCAGGTTCCTTGTAATTTTTGGCAGCTCTTTCACTTAGTGCATAGGCTTTATGAGTGTAGGAGTCCCACTACCTGAACAATTTTACCCCAATGTGAATGAAGCCCTCCTTTATGTGATATACAGGTTGTATCGGAGTGCCTCTTCCTTGTAATTTTTGACAGCACTTGCACTTTATATACAAGTTAATATATCCTCTAAAATGGATTTTATCTTCAGTTTTGTGTGTATTATTGTCAGTCTATAAAAGTGGCGTACTTCTCGGACAACATTGTTCACAGCAGCGACCTGGGAGTCCAAGATGCATCCAACATCCTCCCTGGTTTAATGTTCTGGTTCTCCTATTGACTTCCATTGTGATCAGGAGCTCTGTAGAGCACCCGAGCATCCCAAAGTGTTCTACTCAAGCACCAGAGCACCCAAGCACTTTTGTGCTCCATCAACACTACTGTCTAAGTAATCACTATGTCAGCTTATAATAATGATGTCATGCTGCATAAGATCTACAGATGTAGCTGAGCTGAAATTGACTCTGATAACACATCACAATGTTATCTTGGGTATCTCGTAACAAAGGCCATTGAAGTCCATTTAAAATTTAGTTAACTTTTTCTTGCCATTTTTAGTTTTCAGTTCAGCTTAGCTGTGTCTGTACATAAACTGAATAACAATTAATATGTGCTACCATTCATTATCATGGAACTGTAATATGCTAGGTATCAGTATTATCTTTAGCTTGCTATGCCAGTTTTAACCTATGATATTAGTAATGTTGATAGTTTAATGGGACCTGGAAGCTTTTACTACAACCTCTTTACACTGAACTGGTACATGATTAAATAATATTGGACTGAAAACTGATTTAGTAGTGGCCTTTGCCCTGCATTTTCTGGTTGACCTTGTGGTCACGACCACTACACACTTTACTGTCCTTTTGCAGCTTGAATATGTTTTTATTATGCCAGGAGTTATGACTTGTTTAGATCATTTATCTTATAAATGTATTTTTATGCTAGCTATCTGCTTGTCTTTAACACGCTACAGATCTAAAAATAACATAAAAAAAAAAAAACATTGGAAAATAGCCTGACAGTATTTGTATTGCATGATTCAATGTGTACATCAATCCAAATCTTATACACCTATTTGTATTATGGAATAGATCTAAAAAAAATTGTACTGCACAGGGGAATTTGTAGTAACCTAGACCAGAGGGTACTACAAATTGTATACCTGTCACAAACTTACTTGTCCAGGCTCCAACTATGTGGTCCCTGGCTGCGGCATGGTCGCGCCGGGAGACACTCGATGCTGAACTGCACCATTCCCCCTGTTAGTCGCTGCCTGGCCATGACCTTGTGGACATTGTCAATTCCATAGCAATGGAGCTCCCTTACCAGTAGAACCCAAAGTAAAACTTATTTCTGATATTTACAGACTCTATACTGACAGGGAGTGTTCCACAGGATTGGTGCATAGCAAATGTGGTGCCTATATTCAAAAAGGGTGCAAAAACAGACCCTGGAAACTATAGGCCGGTAAGTTTAACATCTGTTGTGGGTAAACTGTTTGAAGGGAGATGCTATCTTAGAGCATCTCAACGGAAATAAGCAAATAACGCCATATCAGCATGGCTTCATGAGGGATCGGTCATGTCAAACTAATTTAATCAGTTTCTATGAGGAGGTAAGTTCTAGACTTGACAGCGGCGAACCAATGAATATGTCTGGACTTCTCCAAAGCATTTGACACTGTACCACATAAATGGTTAGTATATAAAATGAGAATGCTCGGTCTGGGAGAAAACGTCTGTATGTGGGTAAGTAACTGGCTCAATGATCGAAAACAAAGGGTGATTATTAACGGTACACACTCAGATTAGGTCACTGTCACTAGCGGAGTACCTCAGGGGTCAGTATTGGGCCCTATTCTATTCAATATATTTATTAATGATCTTGTCAAAGGCTTGCACAGTAAAATATCATTTTTTTCAGATGACACTAAACTGTGTAAAGTAATTGACACGGAAGAGGACACTATACAGCTACAGATGGATCTGGATAGATTAGAGGCTTGGGCAGAGAAGTGGCAGATGAGGTTTAACACTGACAGATGTATAGTTATGCACATGGGAAGGAACAATGCAAATCACCCGTACATACTAAATGGTAAAACACTGGCTAACACTGACATGGAAAAGGACCTAGAAATTTTAATAAGCAAAAGCAGTACTAAGCAAACTAAGCAGTAAAAAACAGTATCAGGCAGCTTCTGCCAAGGCCAATAAGATAATTGGTTGCATCAAAAGGGGATAGATGCCCGTAATGAGAACATAGTCCTACCACTTTACAAATCACTAGTTAGACCACACATGGAGTACTGTGTACAGTTCTGGGCTCCTGTGAACAAGGCTGACATAACAGAGCTGGAGAGGGTTCAGAGGAGGGCAACTAAAGTAATAACTGGAATGGGGCAACTACAGTACCCTGAAAGATTATCAACATTAGGGTTATTCATTATAGAAAAAAGATGACTGAGGGGAGTTGTAATTACTATATATAAATATATCAGGGGGCAGTACAGAGATCTCTCCCATCATCTATTTATCCCCAGGACTGTGACTATGACGAGGGGACACCCTCTGCGTCTGGAGGAAAGAAGGTTTGTACACAAACATAGAAAAGGATTCTTTATGGTAAGAGTAGTGAGACTATGGAACTCTCTGCCTGAGGAGGTGGTGATGGTGAGTACAATAAAGGAATTCAAGATGGGCTTGGATGAATTTCTGGAGTGTAATAATATTACAGGCTATAGCTACTAGAGAGGGTTGATCCAGGGAGTTGTTCTGAGTGCCTTATTGGAGTCAGGAAGGAATTGTTCCCCCCTTAAGTGGGGAAAATTGGCTTGTACCTCACAGTTTTGTTTTTGCATTCCTCTGGATGAACTTGCAGGATAACAGGCCAAACTGGATGGACAGATGTATTTTTTCGGCCTTATATACTATGTTACCTTTCAGGAGAGCTGCAAGTTGTGATATAATGTCTCTACTTTATGAGGACCCACAGGAATGGGCATTTTCCCTGTCGCTGCACTCCCCTGAATTGTTTTCTGTGGAACGCTTCTTTTCCTCATTAGGTCACCTGTATGATAAAACAGACAGGGCGGCTTATGCGGAGAGTCAGATTCTGTCTTTGTGTCAGGGCAAACGACAGGTGGAGGAGTACTGTGCATAATTCTGCAAGTGGTGTACTGCTTCTTAGGTCACACTTTAGATTGGGCATTTCTGACACGCTGAAAGACCTTCTGGTTAGTCATCCTACCCCAGGTTCTCTTGACAAAGCTTTGTTTTTAGCTATTCGACTCGACAGGGAACTTAAGTGAGAGAAATATGTCTATGTCCATTTGTTTTCTCTTTCCTCTGTCCTTAAACCCTCTGTACCCAAGGTCCCTGAGGAGTCCGAGGAGCTTATGCAAGTTGGAGTCATGTCCTCTCAGCAGCAGTAGTAACATTGCCTAAAGAGTGGATTGTGCTCACAATAAAGGCAGACGCTTTGCATGTGAAAGAGGTGGAAATGGGGGAAGACAGTACACAGATCACCCTCAGTTCATCTTCTCAGTGTGAATTGCATGTGGATGAGGAGGAGCAGGAGACTGTTGCCTCCGCTACAGAGGGTAGTACCAATAGCAGGTTTATTCCATTGGTTCAGCGTGGATGAGCAGAAGAGAAGGAAGAAGGTGAGGAGATTGAGTTGGGACATGGCTGACTTTGTTATGCACCGATTACTGGTTGTTCACCCTTCTTGACCCCCGCTACAAACAGAACTTCTTATCTCTCATTCCTGTGGTGGAGAGGACTAGCAAAATGGTGCAATACTAGAAGGTCCTTGTGGAAAAATTGCTCCCAAACTTTCCAGCTGACAACACTGGCGGCAGAGTAAGTAGTTCCTTGTGCAACCGAGGAGGGGATATTAGGGGAACACACAGCATTTCTAACAGAGGCAGGGCAACACTCTCAAAGGCCTGGGACAGTTTAATGACACCACACCAGCACCCTCATACTGATGTGTGGCCTACTGTCACAAGGAGGGAAAAATTTTGCAAGATGGTGAGGGAGTACGTTGCAGACCGTGTCTGTGTCCTCAATAATCCCTCTGTGCATTACAACTATTGGGTGTCCAAGCTGAACACATGGCACAAACTGTCGCTCTACGCCTTGAAAGTGCTGGCCTGCCGCCAGCGTTTTGTCAGAATGCATCCGACTGTCAACTGAAAATGCTGACCGGTTGACTCCTATAAAAATTAACAAGGACTGGATTTCCCTTAACTCCTCTACTCCACCAGAGGAAAGCGGCTGAACATAAAAGCACTTTAAATGTGGCTTTTATGGTATATTGAATACACTGTATGCACCTTTTCCACCGCAAAAAAATGGTATATGGTTCAATCTTACTTTTCTTGTCCTCCTTCAGCTCAGCAGCAGGCCCTCAACCATCATTTTTTCAATTGTCAACCCAGCAGCAGGCCCTCACCCCTGTTTTAGAAGGTCAGATCAGCATCAGACTCTCACCACTTATTTTTTAGCTGGTCAGATCAGCAGCAGACCCTCACCGCTAATTTCTTAGATGGTCAGCTCAGCAGCAGACCCTCACCCCTAATTTTTTAGATGGTCAGATCAGCAGCAGACCATCACCTCAAATTTTTTAAATGGTCAGCCCAGCAGCAGACCCTCACCCCTAATGTTTTAGATGTTCAGATCAGCAGCAGGCCCTCGCCCCCAATGTTTTAGAAGGTCTCCAGCAGGCCCTTGCTCCTAATGTTTTAGAGGGCCACCAGCAGGCCATCAATCATTACAAGTAACCGTCACTCCAATACACCCTTTATGTGTAATAAAGGGTGTATTGGAGTGCTGATTCCTTGTAATTTTTGACATCGCTTTCACTTAGTGCATAGGTTTTATGAGTGTAGGAGTCCCACTACCTGAACAATTGTACCACAATGTGAATGAGGCCCTCCTTTATGTTATATGCAGGTTGTATCAGAGTGCCTCTTCCTTGTAATTTTTGACAGCACTTGTACTTTATATACAAGTACTGTAAATATTCAGGAAATAATGTTTCATAACAATTTTTCCTCTAAAATCGACTTTATCTTCGGTTTTGTGCGTATTATTGTCAGTCTGTAAAAGTGGCGCACTACTTGGGCAACATCATTCCCAGTAGCGACCTGGGAGTCCAAGATGCATACAGACATTCTCCCCATGCTGTTTCCAAACCATTTCAGTGGTGTTTCCATCAATTTCTGACCTTTTCCGGTGATCCAGACACCCTCCCCTCTTCAGAGCAGGTTTAATGCTCGGGTTCTCCCATTGACTTCCATTGTGCTCACTTGCTTGGTAGAGCACCCGTGCATGCCGAGGTGTTCTACTCGAGCACCTGGGCACCCGAGCACTTTTGTGCTCGATCAACACTACATGAGATATGTGTGCCAGGGTCAAAGTACCAAGGAGATGGTCTATAGGTTTCCTTTGTCCCTTGCCCATTGCACAGAGACCTTGGGCCCACATCTTTATAGACTGCATTACGGAGCTTCCACCCTCCAGGTGTAGGTCAGTGATTTTAGTAGTCATAGATAAATTCTTGAAGATTTGTCATCTCGTGTTATTAAATAAACTTCCTAATGCAGAAGAATTGGCTACTTTGTTCATGGACAACATGCTTAGATTGCATGGCATACCTGAGTCGATTGTCTCTGATAGAGGTGTCCAGTTTGTCGGGATCAAACTCTCCTTCTCATCTGTGTTTCATCCTGAGACAAATGGACAAACCCGGTCAGCCTGAATTGGAGCAGTTTTAACAGTGTTTTGTTTCTGACTGCCAAAATGAGTGGAAAAGGTATTTGCCCTTAGCGGAGTTCGCTATTAACAATCATGTCAGCTCCTCTAGTGGCATTACATATTTTTATTGTAATTATGGTTTTAACCTGTGTTTTTCTTCCGTCTCTGGGTCCAGCTCTGTAAATCCTGCTGTGGATGCTCATTAGTGTTAAGCAAAAGTATTTTGCTGTATTTGTGAGAGGAGAGGCTGATTACACGGCTACTTACTTGCACCTGTGAGGCCAGGCTGGTTGGGTACTAGGCTATTTATAGGCTCCTGTAGGCCTAGGCTGACGACGATTCAGCTGATTTCACTACCTGTGAGTCAGCTCTAGGATACAGCAGCATGGTGTGGAGGCTCCTTACGGCTGGGCGATGGCAGAATGTCTTAGCAGGGCGCTGGTATTCACGGTAGGATCGGAGTGGTTTGCATGGGACCAACGCTGCGGTCCGCGACATGTAGCGCTCTGAGATGTAGCAGAGTCGGGCGCTAAACGGTTGAATGATGGTTGTTCAAGTCATGCACGCTGTGTTTTTATATCAATGGTAAAAAAAATAAATAAAAATGCTGTGGTATTGCACTTGATAGCATGGTGCCTACAGGGCGGCATGCGATGCGCAGTACTCTGGTTCAAAGCAGAGTGGGGTGCTAACAGTCTAGTGAATGCTCGGCTGTCTAGGGGCTCGTTGGGGGTTATTGCATATAGTTGTTGGCCTAGCAGGCGCCTGGTGTCGGTATGGTCGCAGGTTTTCTCTATTAAAAAAAATAAAATAAAAATAAAATGTGTGTTTTTTAACATGCAGGGGCACATCTGTAGCTAACGCCAAACATGCAAGGAGTCGGGGTATGTATACCAGGGGTCTGCATGTGGGGATCCATGCAGATCAATCGAGGTGCCTGCATTTGAGTTCTGATGCTCCTGTAGGTAAGAGTGGTTTATCTATAAACTGTATGTTATGGGCACGCATGTGTCAGCGGTTCTGTGCTGGGGTATAGGTGCATTATATGTTGCTTTATTGTCGTTGCTTCAAGGTTCATGTTCATACACGTTTATGTTTCTTGGGTGGTGCTGTGGTGACCATCCCTGAGAAAAGGAAAAAAAAAAGCCTGCAGCATTATGTGGAGGCGTTACCTTCAAAGCTATGTCCATGTGTCTGTATTTACAATTTATACTCTGTTCACAACTAAAGCTGCGTTCATGCGTTGCTGTTGCATCACATTGATACCCTGTCATTTCAGATTGCATTCACAGCTGCGTTATACCGTGCTCTTCATGCTCACAGCTGGGCCCATACCATGTTTCAGGCACTACTCACATCCACAGCTGCGTTCACCCAGCTGTTCATACATCACTTCGGCTTCCACTTAAGGCCGCATTTTCCTTTTCATTGCTACATCATGGTTACTCAGTATTTTCTCTGGGGCAGTCAGTGCACCGCTCTGATACCGTTCTCCTAATGAACATAGCTGCTTTTCTTCAGGTTTACGTTTCTTCCCTCGCTGGCGCCTGGCCCCGCCATTAGGGTCTCTCGCGCCTGGCGTTTTATAAATCCTGTCACGACTACAGGTGATTACGAAGTCCTGTCACGACTACAGGCGATTACGAAATCCTGTCACGACTACAGGCGATTACGAAATCCTGTCACGTCTACAGGTTAATAAGTCCTGTCACGTCTACAGGTTAATAAGTCCTGTCACGTCTTCAGGCGATTACGAAATCCTGTCACGACTACAGGTTAATAAGTCCTGTCACGACTACAGGCGATTACGTCCCGATCCATTATCAGAGTTAAGCGGCATATGCCATCTTCTAATTTTTGGGTCCTTTATTAATAATAAGAAATAATTTAAGCAGTGGCCTGGGGAAGTATAGGTGTAGTATTTGCTACCAGCAATAGTTGGTGTCCGAGCAGGGCCCTTAGCGAATGGTTGGACTTCATTAAGTCTTCCATCACATTCACCATTGTTATTTCAGTCTGCAGCTCCCGGGTTCAGACCTTCTTGTGATATGTTCATATGATCGTCAACATAGGGGTAAATCGTTTCTGACTACCGACCGCTCTTTCAAAACATCAACTTTAGCTACCTCCAAAAACAACGGCACGTGACAAAGAGGTAAGGTATATAGAAGTCGCTGATACGTACAGTATATTCCGCACCTTCATCGGGTAGAGTTTTCTGCGTTCAAAGCGGGTGTCGTAATGGTATGTATATGTTTACTCTAAATAAGGTCTATGCTTTTTGGCCCCTTTAGGCTGCCCTACAGCAGCAGTTATGGCACAATTCTACGGCTTGTTGCAAGATAGGGTTAGATAGGTTAGGGACACCTTTCTGATAGCCGATCCGAACACAAGTGTTAAGCAAAAGTATTTTGCTGTATTTGTGAGAGGAGAGGCTGATTACACGGCTACTTACTTGCACCTGTGAGGCCAGGCTGGTTGGGTACTAGGCTATTTATAGGCTCCTGTAGGCCTAGGCTGACGACGATTCAGCTGATTTCACCCACCCACCCACGCCATCTTACAGTCACTTCATATAGGGGTGGCCCCCTTTAGGCTGCCCTACAGCAGCAGTTATGGCACAATTCTACGGCTTGTTGCAAGATAGGGTTAGATAGGTTAGGGACACCTTTCTGATAGCCGATCCGAACACAAATGATATTTGTGCACAGTTTCTGCCCAGGCTCACAATAGCCTGGAAAAATTTCAAAGCATCCAATGTGAGCAAGCAAACAGGAAGTGGTCTGTAGGTCTAAACTTTCTTTTGGCTGAGCCAATATGGCTTTCTACAAAAAATGTAAGTCTCAGGGTACTTTCACACTTGCGCAGACCTTTAAAAATGTGAAAGAGAAATACCGGATCCGTTAGGTTGAGGGTATTGTCACAAACGTACCTATCCAGGCTCCAGCCCTGCTGGCACACTTGTGCTGGGTGGCACTCACTGTTGGGACATGCCACCAGTGATGCACTGGCTGACCATGCCCCCGATGATGCATTTGCATCCATAGCAACAAAGCAAAATGCTCTGTTTCTCCTTGCAGAGTACGTATGCTGGGGGAGATTAGTAGGGGATTGGGTCTAGGTGTACCTGGTACTACTGTGGGCTGAGTGATAGCCCAGCCATCCTATGGATATGCAACTTATGTTTTGGTCCTATGGAGCGTCGAGTCCATGGACCTATCAGGTTCTGATCCAGGGACTCTGTGCCCAATTTAAATCCACTGCTGGCAATACACCTTTGCCAGTGATAGTATTTGACTCCCTAGCTTGGCTCCAGGTTCAAGTTCTGTGTGCATTTGGATTGCTTATATTATTGAACTCGACCTGTTTTGACCACTTTCTGTTTCATGTTTTGGTACTGTTTTTCATCTGGCTCTGACTTCAGCTTTGCTATTTGACCACTGACCCATTTCCATATGACTCTGTCTCTGTGTTGTTTTGTCTGTGTGTGTATATCTTGCACTTTATCATATTAGGTAACATCAACGAGTTGCGGACTTGATGACAAGGGCTTGCACTGCAGGTAGGCAGGAAAAGCGGGCCGGGTTCCAGTTAGGGTTTACTGTCTGTGTATTCCTGCCTACTGTGTTACAGTATCATTATTTATTGCATATTTCACTGTTTGCATCTGGCCATAGTTCCCATCATGAAATGATTGGAAAAGGTTGGCAGTAGCAGGGTTAACCACCCTGTTCCTCCCCTAGTGGTAGTCAATGACATGCCAAGGGGGGCAGGCCATCCAACCTGGTTGCCCACTGTCAGGCAGGTGTCAGAAGCAATGAGTGCTTCCATCAATACAGATGGAAGCACTCATTGCTGGAACGCTGGGGAGCTGCTGTCCTGTTACTTACTGACTGCTCAGGTCCCTGTGCTCCTTCTCTTCTTCAGGCCGGTGCACTGTATGGTAAAGCAGGGAGCCTTCTGCCCCCCGCTCCACCATTCAGCCTGAAAACACAGATTACACAGCTGGCCTGTGTGGGAGGAGCCTGCAGCCTGGGAATCTGCCTGTGTTCCTCCCACACAGTGCAGCAGAGTGATCTGTGCGTGCAGGGGAGAGAGGGATGTGAGCATCAGGAATGAGACAAAGTGTGTAGTGAACAGGGGGCATTACTACTGTGAAGGGGGCACAACGGGCATTACTACTATGAAGTGGGCACAATGGGCATTACTACTATGAAGGGAGCACAGCGGCAATACTACTATGAAGTGGGCACAATGGGCATTACTACTATAAAGGGGGTATAATGGGCATTATTACTATCAAGGGGGAACAATGGGCTTTAATGCTATGAGGAGGGCACAATGGGAATTATTACTATGAAGGGGGCACAATGGGTATTACTACTGTGAAGGGGCATAATATGGGCATAATTACCATGAGGGAGTACAATGTGGATGTTATCTGAATATAACTACTGTGAAGGTTGTACAATGAGGGCAATGCTACTGTGAGGTGGCACATTTTTTTTTTTATTATTGGGGGAGGGGGGCCAGAGAAAGCACCTGCCTCAGGTGCCAAACACCTTTAGTACGCCACTGGTGGTAGGAGTGGGCTGGTCCTGCTTTCTGCCAAGAGGGGAAGTTCCTGTGTGGACACAGAGAGAAGAGGACGCAACCTGCAGGTCCCACTCCTAATAACTAACCTTCAGAGAGAACTACTTCAATTGTCCTCAAGTAAAGCCTTGAGAGTCCAGGCAGCAGTTTAAACTGCCACATCAGCATACAGATAATGCAATAAGGTCATGGACAACAAGCCAAGCCACCCATCACCAAACAACCACTAGGCCAGTATCACCTAAGTGCTGAATTGCCACCAACCAACCTGCATCCATATTATTGCTGGTGCCAGAGAAGAATTGCACTAAAAACTTGCTGCTACTGTAAGTTCTACATTGCTTTTAACTCTGGCCTCCTTCATCAGTTCTATAATTCCACTGCACTGATCCCCAGGGAACAATAGCCTGAGGGAGTACACAGTGACACAGCACAGTTTTTGATGCATTGTCAAGTCTTTACCAGGATTTGATGGAAACGGAGGTAATTCCTAATTAGAAGTTGTTAGAGGGCAAAATCCTTGAGTCAAGTTCCCATCAAGGTTCTGTATTAGGTAGAATTGCTGAAAGTGCTTCAGGAGAACCTCTGATTTTGAGAAACTGCATATGTACAGTCATGTGAAAAAATTAGGACACCCTTTGAAAGCATGTGGTTTTTTGTAACATTTTTAATAAAAGGTTATTTCATCTCCGTTTCAACAATACAGAGAGATTAAAGTAATCCAACTAAACAAAGAAAACTGAAGAAAAGTCTTTTCAAGATCTTCTGTAAATGTCATTCTACAAAAATGCCTATTCTAACTGAGGAAAAAGATAGGACACCCTTGCCCCTAATAGCGAGTGTTACCTCCTTTGGCTGAAATAACTGCAGTGAGACGGTTCTTGTAGCCATCTACCAGTCTTCGACATCGGTCTGAGGAAATTTTACCCCACTCCTCAATGCAGAACTTTTTCAGCTGTGAGATGTTTGAGGGGTTTCTTGCACGTACAGCCCTTTTCAAGTCACCCCACAGCATCTCAATGGGATTCAAATCTGGACTTTGACTTGGCCATTCCAGGACTCTCCATTTCTTCTTTTTCAGCCAATCTTTGGTTGATTTACTAGTATGTTTTGGGTCATTGTCATGTTGCATGGTCCAGTTCCGCTTCAGCTTTAATTTTCTAACTGATGGTCTCACATGTTCTTCAAGCACCTTCTGATACACAGTAGAATTCATCGTGGATTCTATGATGGTGAGCTGACCAGGTCCTGCTGCAGCAAAGCAGCCCCAAACCATGACACTTCCACCTCCATGCTTCACAGTTGGTATGAGGTTCTTTTCTTGGAATGCTGTGTTTGGTTTACGCCAAACATGTCCTCTGCTGTTGTGTCCAAATAATTCAATTTTGGACTCATCTGTCCAAAGAACATTATTCCAGAAGTCCTGGTCTTTGTCAACTTTATCTCTGGCAAATGTCAGTCTGGCCTCGATGTTTCTCTTGGAAAGCAAAGGTTTCCTCCTTGCACACCTCCCATGCAAGTTAAACTTGTACAGTCTCTTTCTGATTGTAGAGGCATGTACTTCTACATCAACAGTAGCCAGAGCCTGCTGTAGTTCTCGAGATGACACTTTAGGGTTTTTGGAGACCGCTTTTAGCATCTTGCGGTCTGCTCTTGGGGTGAACTTGCTGGGGCGACCAGTCCTGGGCATGTTGGCAGTTGTTTTGAAAGCCCTCCACTTGTAGACTATCTTCCGGACAGTGGAATGGCTGATTTCAAAATCTTTTGAGATCTTTTTAAATCCCTTCCCAGACTCATAGGCTGCTACAATCTTTTTTCTGAAGTCCTCTGACAGCTCTTTTGCTCTCACCATGGTGCTCACTCTCACTTCAACAGTCAGGAGCACACCAAACTAAATGTCTGAGGTTTAAATAGGGCAAGCCTCATTCAACATGCAGAGTAACGATCTACTAATTATGTGCACCTGGTGTGATATACCTGTGTGAGATCTGAGCCAATTTAAGAGGGAATACATGTGAGGGTGTCCTATCTTTTTCCTCAGTTAGAATAGGCATTTTTGTAGAATGACATTTACAGAAGATCTTGAAAAGACTTTTCTTCAGTTTTCTTTGTTTAGTTGGATTACTTTAATCTCTCTGTATTGTTGAAACGGAGATGAAATAACCTTTTATTAAAAATGTTACAAAAAACCACATGCTTTCAAAGGGTGTCCTAATTTTTTCACATGACTGTATAGTATGTTGCTGTTAAATAATTGTGTATATGCCAATTTTTGGCGTATATCTGTAACAGATTTGGTTGCAAAGGGGATTTCAAGATGAATATGCCAGTTTTCTCTCACTCACGCCAGGTCTAAAAAAGGGGACATGGTGTTGGTGTGGAAGAGGGTGGGCCGGCCTATCTCATTTATCATTTTCTATGCCTGTTTTAGGAGGCATAGATTTAGGCCAGCGGTGGATGCGCCTAATTTATGTATAGACCGATGCCTCTACATAACTTAACCACTTACCGCTAAGCTAACGCCGAAAGGCGTCATCTCCGCGGCGCTCCCAGGCTACGCTAACGCCGATTGGCGTCATCTCGCGTGAGCCGAGATTTCCTGTGAACGCGCGTTCACAGGAACGCATAGTGCACAAGTTCATCTGATCACTGCAAAAACACTGTAAAATCGCTGCGCCGCTATAAAGATCACTTTTGAGCTTTTTGGATCTTTATTAGTGATCGCAGCTTTACTTCGCAAGCACTCCCTTTTAAGGGGCAGGTTTGCTCTTTTTCCAGGGTAGTCTCAGAGGAATACCCCCTAAATTTAGTGAACCCAAAATGTCAAACAAGGGGTATTCTGCTGAAGAGGCCTACAGGATTCTGGCCGTGATGGATGAAAGCGATGGGGACGCCTCATCCGCTGAATCCAGTGGTTCAGAATATGAACCTGTAGACAGCAGTGGCACTCTAACGGCTAGTGAGGATGACGAGGTAGAGGTCCCTGCTACGGCCAGACGTACCCGATCCCATGTCAGGGTTCTGCATACCCTGCATGATGATCCTCATTTGCAGCAGAGTGGTGCTAGCGCTGATCTTGTTTATGGTGCGGCATACACCAGCAGCGCAGCACAGCCTGGACCTTCTACCAGCACTGCCGTATTCCCTGGTGAAGTGGCGAGCACCAGAAGGGCAGTTCCAGCTGGTACGGTGGCATGTGCAATAACTCCCCTGTCGCAGCCACCGCGTTCACAGGCCCGTAGAACCCTTAGTCTCCCAGAGGTGCTGGCAAATCCTAATTGGCAATCCCCTGATTCCGCCGCACCCGTATTGCCCCCTTTCACCGCCCAGTCTGGAGTTCGCGTGGAGACGGCTCATTTAGGATCGGCCCTTCAGTTTTTTGAGCTGTTCTTCACCGCGGATCTCTATGACCTAGTTGTGGCAGAAACCAACCGCTACACCACACAGTTTATTACCGCCAATCCGGAAAGCTTCTATGCCCAGCCTTTCCGGTGGAAACCAGTCACCGTTTCCGAGTTTACATTTTTTTTGGGCCTTCTCCTCAGCATGGGTCTAACTAAAAAAAATGTATTGCGGTCATATTGGTCTAAAGACCCAATACATTTCATGCCCATGTTCTCTGCTGCAATGTCTAGGGCACGTTTTGAGGCCATCATGTGCTTTATGCATTTTACGGACAATAGCACCTGTCATCCAAGAGGCCACCCTGCTTATGACCGGCTCCATAAAATTCGGCCCCTCATAGACCATTTGTCATCCAGATTTGCAGATGCGTATACCCCTAATCAAAACATCTGCATAGACGAGTCCCTAGTACATTTTACCGGGCGCCTTGGCATAAAACAGTACATCCCCAGCAAGCGCGCCCGGTATGGGGTCAAACTGTATAAGCTCTGTGAAAGGGCCACAGGCTATACATATCGTTTTAGGGTCTATGAGGGAAAAGACTCAAAACTGGAGCCGGTCGGATGTCCTGACTACCTGGGAAGCAGTGGCAAGATTGTCTGGGACTTGGTGTCACCCTTACTCCACAAGGGGTACCACTTATACGTGGACAATTTTTACTCAAGCGTGGCCCTCTTTCGGCACTTACATCTAGTCGGAATTCAATGCTGTGGCACCGCGCGACCTAGTCGTCGGGGCTTCCCCCAACGGCTCGTTAGTACCCGACTTGCACGGGGGGAGAGGGCTGCCTTGTGTGACCAAGAACTGCTCGCGGTGAAGTGGAGGGACAAGAGGGACGTTTACCTTCTGTCCACCATTCACGCAGACACGACTGTCCAAATTGAACGGGCAACTGGAGTCATTGTGAAACCCCTCTCTGTCCACGACTATAACCTTCACATGGGAGGGGTGGACTTCAATGACCAGATGTTGGCTCCCTATTTAGTTTCCCGCAGAACCAGACGCTGGTATAAGGTGTCTGTTTATTTGATCCAATTGGCGATGTACAATAGTTTTGTTCTCTACAGTAAGGCTGGGAGAACAGGATCCTTCCTAAAATTCCAGGAAGAGATCATTTGGGAAATCCTGTATCCAGGAGGGTCCGTGCCCCAAGGCCCTGATGTAGTGAGCCGGCTACATGGCAGACACTTCCCGTCTGTCTATCCTGGTACCCCAACTCAACGTTCCACAAGAAAAAGATGTCGTGTCTGTAGCAGGGGTGGAATAAGGCGTGACACCACCTTTTTTTGTCCTGACTGTCCTGACCAGCCTGCCCTATGCATAGGGGAGTGTTTCCGCAAGTTCCACACTCAGGTACACTATTAGCATAGGGATTGCGTACACAGGACAGGCACACAGGGGTCTTAGGGCCCTTTCACACAGAGCTGCCACAAACCTCTCCTTTCACCTGGGACAAAGTGCATAATGTACTTCGCCGCATCTCTGGGCGATTTGCGCTTTGCACATTGTCCCATGGGGAAGGAGAGGTTTGTTCAATAAAGGTAAAAAAAAAAAAAAAAAATCACCGGTAAGCAAAAAAGTTATTGTTCGGTTTCAAAAGTTTATAAAAGTTAATGTTAATAAATTTATTGCGTTGCGGCCTGTTTTTTTTTTGGTCCACCTTCTAGGTGGACCAAGCGATCAAGCAGCTGCAGCACTGATGTGCATTCTGACAGAAGCATTGCGCTGCTGTCAGATTACACAAAAGTCAGTGTATGCGGCGCTGCAAGACGAGATTTCTCCTCTGCAGTAACAGATACGTTTGCCAAGGCATACGAGCTGAGGAGGAGGCGGCGTTCCTATGCTTTGGCAAACACTTTGTATATATAAAAAAATATTAAAAATCCCGGCAATGATTTATTCATCCACATCGATTGATGTGAATGGAGAAATCGGGTTTGCCAGGGCATACGAGCTAAGTGGGTATGGATGTTGGGCGGAGCTCCTATGTCCTGGCAGACGCCTTTCCCCTCCTTTTTTTTTTTGGGCAGAGATTTTTTCATCCACATTGATCGATGCGAATGAAGAAATCTGTGCCGTTCATTTTTTTTTCTTTCAGCCCAGAGGCTGAACGGGAAAAAAAATCTCATTACCTGTATGCTCAAATAAGGAGAATAGCAGAAACTCCTAATGCTGGCCATACATGTAATGATTGCGGAGACCCTCAAATGCCAGGGCAGTACAAACACCCCACAACTGACCCCATTTTGGAAAGAAGACACCCCAAGGTATTTGCTGAGGGGCATATTGAGTCCATGAAAGTTTTAAATTTTTGACCCAAGTTAGCGGAAATTGAGACTGTGAGAAAAAACAAAAAAAAAATCAATTTCCGCTAACTTATGCCAAAAATGTTTTTTCTATGAACTCGCCATGCCCCTCATTAAATACCTTGGGGTGTCTTCTTTCCAAAATGGGGTCACTTGTGGGGTAGTTATACTGCCCTGGCAATTTAGGGGCCCATATGCGTGAGAAGTAGTTTGAAATCAAAATCTGTAAAAAATGGCTGGTGAAATCCTAAAGGTGCTCTTTGGAATGTGTGCCCCTTTGCCCACCTAGGCTGCCAAAAAGTGTCACACATCTGGTATCGCCGTACTCAGGAGAAGTTGGGGAATGTGTTTTGGGGTGTCATTTTACATATACCCATGCTGGGTGAGAGAAATATCTTGGCAAAAGACAACATTTCCCATTTTTATTTTTTTTATACAAAGTTGGCATTTGACCAAGATATTTATCTCACCCAGCATGGGTATATGTAAAATGACACCCCAAAACACATTCCCCAACTTCTCCCGAGTACGGCGATACCAGATGTGTGACACTTTTTTGCAGCCTAGGTGGGCAAAGGGGCACAGATTCCAAAGAGCACCTTTCGGATTTCGCAGGCCATTTTTTACAGATTTTGATTTCACACTACTTCTCACACATATGGTCCCCTAAATTGCCAGGGCAGTATAACTACCCCACAAGTGACCCCATTTTGGAAAGAAGACACCCCAAGGTATTCCGTGAGGGGCATGGCGAGTTCCTAGAATTTTTTATTTTTTGTCACAAGTTAGTGGAATATGAGACTTTGTAAGAAAAAAATAAAATAAAAAATAAATCATCATTTTCCGCTAACTTGTGACAAAAAATAAAAACTTCTATGAGCTCACTATGCCCATCAGCGAATACCTTAGGGTGTCTACTTTCCGAAATGGGGTCATTTGTGGGGTTTTTCTATTGTCTGGGCATTGTAGAACCTCAGGAAACATGACAGGTGCTCAGAAAGTCAGAGCTGTTTCAAAAAGCGGAAATTCACATTTTTGTACCATAGTTTGTAAACGCTATAACTTTTACCCAAACCATTTTTTTTTTTACCCAAACATTTTTTTTTTATCAAAGACATGTAGAACAATAAATTTTGTGAAAAATTTATATATGGATGTCGTTTTTTTTGCAAAATTTTACAACTGAAAGTGAAAAATGTCATTTTTTTGCAAAAAAATCGTTAAATTTCAATTAATAACAAAAAAAGTAAAAATGTCAGCAGCAATGAAATACCACCAAATGAAAGCTCTATTAGTGAGAAGAAAAGGAGGTAAAATTCATTTGGGTGGTAAGTTGCATGACTGAGCAATAAACTGCTAAAGTTGTGGAGTGCCGATTTGTAAAAAAGGGCCTGGTCACTAGGGGGTATAAACCTGTGGTTCCTTAAGTGGTTAAGGAGTGGAGTACCATATTCTAAAAATGAAAGACTAGCATCAGAAATAAAATGTCACCTATGTGAATGCACTGTATTAAATGTAACCCATGTGGGTGCACTGCATAATAATATGCAGTTATATCAGTATTAAAGAAGCACAATCTTAGGATCCTGCCTGCTGTATTATGTAGCACATCTTGTGGCGTAATCTATCATGCTGGTAGATGGAGCTGTGGTTATTTTTTCCTTCATCTCAGCACTGACATAATATGCAAACACATCGAAGCTTTACTAATCAATGTCTTGTGGTGATTGCTAAAAATCCTCCTTCTTGCTAGAGGTCACTTTATTATCAAGGGATTGTCTGCTCAGTTTATTCTCTCCATAGTCAGGCAAGCATCGGCACTCCCACTAAGAAAATAGATGCTGAAGTCTCCACAGAAATACAGAAATAATGGCAACTCTTTCATGTTGTTTCAAACCATACAAATAGCATCAGAATTGTTCAGTCCTATTAAGCTTTTATACAACAGGGAAGGCTATGCCTTTAAATAAATCACTATAGTAAAGATTTTGTTGCCATTAAAAGCAAAATACCAGGATGATATTTAACTAGCATTGTCTGTCATTGTCAGGTACCTGGTATTGACCACATTTCTAACCACACAGTTTGCCATTATGCTCAACAGATGAATAGATGTATATTACCATTATTTTCATCAGCTTTTGTCTGGATGCAATCATTCTATGGTGTGTTATATTTGTTTGGTACATAACTTGTCCACATATAAATGTTGATATTAAAAGGAGTTGTTCATATGGGATAATCCGTTTGTTACAAAGTATATTTAGATGCGCTGTGCCACTTAACCAATTCACCATCCGGGCTATTTCCCCTTCCTGATTTTGCAAATCTGACATGTGTCACTTTATTTGGTAATAACTTTGTAATGCTTTTACTTATCCAAGCCATTAAGAGATTGTTTTCTTGTGACACATTGTACTTCATGACAGTGGTAAATTTGAGTTGATATAGTTCACCTTTATCTATAAAATAATCAGAGATTTACCAAAGAATTTTGAAAAATTAGCAATTTTCTAAATTTCTATTTCTCAGTTTTAAAAACAAAGTTATACCTCATAAAATATTTATTACTTAACATTCCCCATATGTCTACTTTATGTTGGCATCATTTTGAAAATGTCATTTTATTTTTTAGGATGTTAGTAGGCTTTGAATTTTAGAAGCTTTTTAAGGAGCAGTTCAAGTCTGAAGTCCCTCATTATTTTTTTTGGGCGGTGTTCACCTGAGGGGTTAGGTCATGTGATATTTTTATAGAGCTGGTTGTTATGGATGCGGTGATACCTAATATGTATATTTCTTTTATTTATTTCACTTTAACACAATAATAGCATTTTTGAAACAAAAAAAGTTTTAATGTCATGTTTTGAGAGCTATATTTGTTTTAATTTTTAGAGTGATTTTCTTATGTAGGGGCTAATTTTTTGTGGGGTGAGGTGACGGTTTTATTAACATTTTGTTGGACATACGCCATTTTGATCACTTGGAGTTGTACTTTTTGTGATGTAAGGTGACAAAAATGGCTTTTTTGACACAGTTTTCATTATTTTTACTTTATTGTTTTTTTTGTTTGTTTTTTAGTTTTTTACACTTTGCGTGCCACATAAGGTCATACAAGACCTCTGTGGGACATTTACCTTCACTTCTTTTTTTTTTTTCACCATTGACTTCTCCTGTTACTGGGGCTGACATAGTAGCCCCAGTTACAGGGGAAATACAGCCCCCAGAGAGGCTGTACAGCACAATACAATGCTGTACAGCCTCAGTACAGGGCTGATCGGGGTCTGTGAAAGACCCGACAGCTCCTGCACTCTCCCGGCCCCGGCGACATGACCACCGGGCTGGACAGGAAGTGCATAGCGCTTACTGATCTGTATACAATAAGCACTGTGTATACAGCGATCTAGAAGGCAGGGGCACCTGGAAACTGTCCCTGCCTTCTCTCTGGGTAGCCCTGCCGTCACTGACAGCGGGCCCCCCGCTGGGCAGCTGCACGATTAGTGTGCAGCTGCCATCTCTGAATGAATGTTCCTGAAAGTCCATTCAGAGATAAACATCCACCCATAGGACGTTTATGTCCTATGGGCGGATGTGAGGTGATTAACCAGATTTGGCTTAGGGTTATTTCTAAGGGCATTACCTAAGTAGCCCACCTAGTATTCACCCTTTAACCCCTGTACATGGATCTGTACTTAGCGTCAGGGAAACTATCAGGCAGCTACCTCTTGGAATAGTCTCTATTCAAGTGATATCTGACCCTCGGGGGTCAAAACACACTGACACAAAGTACCGAGGGACCAGGAAAAACTTGTCAGGGACAGGCTAATGCATTGGAGTCTATGAGAAAATAAATCTAATGACTGCATCTTCCCTATGGGAACTTTTAAAAAGTATAAAATTTTAAAAATATTAAGGAAAGATATTAAATAAATTAAGAAATATAGTAACAACCACAATACACCTACATCCAGTTCAGCTTTCGAAATGGAATAACCCTAATTTTGATAACATTTCTGGGTTACATATTTACATATTAATATGGTTGAAAAAAGACATACGTCCATCAAGTTCAACCAAGGGATAGGTGGGGACGTGAATCCCAGAAGAAAGTGAGACTCAGATTTCTACCCATTTTCATAAGCATTAATGTCATTTGCCTTCAAGAATTCATCTAAACCCTTTTTAAAACTGCCCACTGTTCCTGCTGTGACCACATCCTATTCCACAGATTCACTTTTCTTACAGTAAAGAAGCTTGGACGCTTCTGGAGACTGAACTTGTTCTTCTCGAGTCGGATGAAGTGCCCCCTTGTCTTTTGAGGCCATTTTATATGGAACAGTTTTTTTTTGTATGGCCCTTTTATATATTTGTATAGGTAAATCAAGTCTCCCCCTCCCACGTATCTTCTCAATACTAAATACATTTAATTATTTTAATCTTTCTTCATAGCTAAGACCCTCCATGCCCCTTATCAGTTTAGTTGCTTTCCTCTATACTTTTTCCAGCTACAGATCATCCTTTCTATAGACTGGTGCCCAGAACTGAACTGTATATTCCAGATGAGGCCGCATCAATGCTTCATAAAGAGCATGAGGATATCCTGGTAGCCTTAGAAGCAGCTGATTGACCTTCTATGCTGTTATTTAATCTACCATCTACAAGGACACCCAAATCTTTCTCTATAAGTGACTCTCCTAGTGTTACATCCCCTTATAAAATAGGAAAGAAAAACAGAGAGAGAGGACAGCGCCTCATGTGTGGTACTGCTGACAATATTGATGTATATGCTTATAACATTCGCTTACCAGAGGTTGCTGTGCGATAGTCACAACAGCTGTATAGGCTCTTGCTGGTGTATATCTGACCAGCGGACGGGTGCTTGGCTGCAGCCTGGGTTCCTGCCTGCGCCCAAATACGTACAGGAGCTGGAGTAGAAATAAAACTTGTGCCGGATAAAAAACTGATTAACCTCTTCTGCGGGCGCTGCCAAGGATACCATATAGATGAAGCATGTAGTTAAAATGGCTTTATTACGTCTACACATTTAGGGGGTGAATTACCCCCTTCATAAGGACAATAAAAACCCCTAGGACAAATGAAGCACAGAGATTATTACTACCAAGATGCATAACTTTACATTTATCCCCATTGAACCTCATTTGCCAAGTTGATGCCCAATCACTCAAAGTGTTTAAGCCAGCATGTATTTTATGGGTACTGTAGTCCACCCATTCCAGTTATTACTTTAGTTGACCTACCCTCAACCCTCTCTACATCCGCTATGTATATCTTGTTCACAGTAGCCCATAACTATACATAGTAGTCCATGTGTGGTCTGACCAGAGATTTAAAAAGTGGCAAGACTATGTTCGCACCATGCGCATCTATGCCCTTTTTGATGTAACCCATTATCCTATTGGCCTTGACAGCAGCTGCCTAACACTGTTTTTTACAGTTAAGTTTGCTGTCCACTAAAATTCCTAAGTCCTTTACCCTATTAGTATTACCCAGCATTTTACCATTTAGTAAGTACTGGTGACATGTATTGTCCCTTCCCATGTGCATAATCTTACATTTAGTTAGAGAGGTTCTGATCAGGTGCAAAATCACAGGTTCCAATACGTCTCTGTAGGTGAATATTTTTTATTTTCATGAAAATAAAGAAGATTCACCTACAGAGACGTATTGGAACCTGTGATTTTGCGCCTGATCAGAACCTCTCTTACTACAAGCATCCTTTGGGGGATTTGGCACCCGATCCCAAAGACACTTCTTCTGCGGCTGCATTCACGGATCCAAAAGGTCTTGATATAACTACATACCTACAATAGAGTTGTCTATTATTGTACAACCCAAAAAGGTGAGCACCTCTATTTTTTAAACAATTCAGTTTGTATTTGAACATACTACCCTATTGTGCGCCCCCCACCCCTTTTCTTTTGTCTTTACGTTCCCCTCCCGACCAAGGAGAATTTAGATTTGCCCGTGGTTACCAAGACATAATCTTACATTTGTCAGTGTTGCACCTCATCCGCATCTTCTCTGTCCATGCCTCTAATCTATAGTATACTGTCCTCTTCCGTGTTAATGACTTTACACAGTTTAGTGTCACTTGCTAAATTTTTTATTTTATTATGCAAGCCTTCTACAAGTACATTCATAAATATATTGAAGAGAATAGGGCCCAATACTGACCCCTGAGGTACCCCACTAGTGACAGTGACGGAATCTCAGTGTGTACCGTTAATAACCACCGGTTACTTACCCACATACGCACATTTTCTCCCAGTCCAAGCATCCTTATTTTATATACCAACCTTTTGTGTAGCACAATATCAAATTCTTTGGAGAAGTAAAGATATACGACATCCATTGATTTGCCACAGTCATGTCTGGAACTTACCTCCTCATAGAAACTGACTAAATTAGTTTGACATGACCAATCCCTCATGAAGCCACGCTGAAACAGCATTTTACCCTTATTTTCATTGAGATACTTTAGAATAGCATCTCTTAGAAAGCCCTCAAACTGTTTACCCACGACAGATGTTAGATTTACCGGCCTATAGTTTCCAGGCTCTGTTTTTGACCACATTTTGAATATTGGCACTGCATTTATTAAACGCCAATCCTGTGGAACACTCTCTGCCATTATAGAGTCCTTAAATATCAGAAATAAGGGTGTGTATATTACATTACTTAATTTTCTTAGGCAACAGAGGTATCCTTCATGGGTCAGGCAGGACACTTTTAATGGGAAGTTTACTTTTACACTCTGCATTTAATTTTTTTCAGGGAATAAAGTGGAGAAAAAGTATTTTAAAGTTTTGTTTTCTCCTCATCACTTTCTTCTACTCCCCCCTCATCACTCTAAGGGGCCAACACTTTCAGGTTTAAATGTTTTACCATTTATATAATTAAAAAACATTTTAGATTTAGTTTTACTCTCTTTGGCAATGAATCTCTCTCTCTGTAGCTTGGCTGCTTTTATATGTCTTTTACATATTCCATTTTTTTACCTTATAGTTTTTCAATGCTTCCTCACTACTTTCCGATTTTAGTGATTTAAATGCATTTTTTTTGTTATTCGTTGCTCTCTTTAAATTTCTAATTATTCAATTATTCCTTGTTTTCATTTTTTCTTGATCCTCATCCTTTTATTCTCATACTGTATGTACCGCTCAGAATTAGAGTTTAGGATGCCTTCAACCCCTTAAGGACTCGGCCCTATTTAACCTTAAGGACTTGGCTATTTTTTGCAAATCTCACCAGTGTCACTTTATGTGGTGATAACTTTAAAGCACTTTTACTTATCCAGGCCATTCTGAGATTGTTTTTCGTCACATATTGTACTTCAAAACATTGGTAAAATGGAGTAAAAAAAAAAATCATTTTTATTTATAAAAAATACCAAATTTACCAAAATTTGTGAAAAATTAGCAAATTTCCAAGTTTCAATTTCTCTACTTCTATAATACATAGTAATACCTCCAAAAATAGCTATTAGTTTGCATTCCCTATATGTCTACTTCATGTTTGACTCATTTTCGGAATGCCATTTTATTTTTTGGGGACGTTACAAGGCTTAGAAGTTTAGATGCAAATCTTGAAAATTTTTAGAAATTTTCAAAAACCCACTTTTTAAGGACCAGTTCAGGTCTGAAGTCACTTTGTGAGGCTTACATAATAGAAACCATCCAAAAGTGACCCCATTCTAAAAACTTCACCCCTCAAGGTATTTAAAACTGATTTTACAAACATTATTAACCCTTTAGGTGTTCCCCAAGAGTTGATGGCAAATGGAGATGAAATTTCAGAATTTCAATTTTTTGCCAAATTTTCAATTTTAATCAATTTTTTCCACTAACAAAGCAGGTGTTAACAGCCAAACAAAACTCTATATTTATTGCCCTGACTCTACGGTTTACAGAAACACCCCATATGTGGTACACTACTGTACGGCCCCACGTCAGGGCGTAGAGGGAAAGGAACGCCATGTAGTTTTTGGAAGGCAGATTTCACTGGACTGGTTTATTTACACCATGTCCCGTCCCAGCCCCCTGATGCACACCTAGAGTAGAAACTCCAAAAACATGACCCTATTTTGAAAACTATGGGATAAGGTAGCAGTTTTTTTGGTACTATTTTAGGGTACATATGATTTTTGGTTGCTCTATATTACACTTTTTGTGAAGCAAAGTAACAAAAAATAGAAATTCTGAAATTTCATCTCCATTTGCCATTGACTCTTGTGGAACACTTAAAGGGTTAACAAAGTTTGTAAAATCAAAGTTTTGAAAACCTTGAGGGGTGTAGTTTCTTAAATGGGGTCACTTTTTGGAGTTTCTACTCTAGGGGTGCATTGAGGGGGCTTAAAATGGGTCATGGTGTCAAAAAACAAGTCCAGCAAAAACTGCCTTCCAAAATCCATATGGCATTCCTTTCCTTCTGCGCCCTGCTGTTTGCCCGTACAGAGGTTTACTACCACATATGGGGTGTTTCTGTAAACTAAAGAATCAGGGCAATAAATGTTGAGTTTTGTTTGGCTGTTAACCCTTGCTTTGTTACGGGAAAAACGGATTAAAATGAAAATTTGCCAAAAAATACCTGTTTGGCACCGTTTTTTATTTTTTCTATTATTTAAAACGTTCATCTGACAGATGACAGATTAGATCATGTGCTATTTTTATAGAGCAGGTTGTTATGGACGCAGGGATACCTACTATGATTACTTTTTTAAATTTATTTATTATGTTATACACAATAATATCATTTTTGAAACCCCCCGAAAAATTTTTAGTGTCTCCATAGTCATATCTTTTTTTTTATTTTTCGGGCCATTGTCTCATGTAGGGGATCATTTTTTGTGGGGTGAGAAGACGGTTTGAATGTTACTACTTTGGCACACATACAACTTTTTTGATCACTTTTATTACCTTTTTTGGGAAGTAAGGTGGGCAAAATTTCAATTTCATCATAGTTTTTATTTTTTATAGCATTCACCGTGCGGGGAATGTAACATGACCGTTTTATAGATTGGGTCATTAAGGACGCGGTGATATATAACATGTGTAGGGAATTTATTTTTTATTTTTTAATCATGGATAAATGTTTTCTTTTTCTTTTTACTTTTTTTTTCACTTTTTAATATATTTTTTTTACCTAGCCCCACTTGATTCTTGAAGATTCAGTGGGTCTGATGTCTGTATAATACAGTACAGTACACTATATAGTGTACTGCCCTGTATTTCACTCACACTTTGTCTGAACAGATCTCTGCCTTTAGCACAGATCTGTTCACCACCATAGACAGCAGGATGCCTGAGAAGGCATACTGTTGCCATGGGAACCTTCCCCGTCTGCCACAACTGAACAGACGGGCCTGTCCGGGGGCTGCAAAGGCACAGCAGCCCCCCGATGGGAGCGGGAGGGAGCTCCCTCCCTCTTCACCTCTTTCATACAGCGGTCCCTACCGACCGCGGCATGGTAGGGGTTAAAACGGCTGACATCTGCAAAGATGTCAGTTGTTTGATTCAGAGTGTCAGCAATGAGCTAACACTCTGATTCAACCGCTCGGTCATCCTAAGAATAAACAGGGGTTGGGCGGAAGATCGCACACCCGCCCCCCACACTGCCGCCGGACCGCAGGGATCAGAAACTTGCATACAAGTGCTACAAACCGCAGGTATGAATTGACCTGCGGTTTGTAGCGATCGGCTATGTGGGGGGGGGGGGGTCACAGGATCCCCTAGGCATTGTCACAGGGTGCCTGCTGAATGATTTTAACAGGCACCCCGTTCCGATCACGTGCGGCAGTGATCAAAACTACACAGGACGTACCAGTACGCCCTGGGTCCTTAAAGGGATTCTGTCACCTCTCATAACACAAATTCAGATTTTAAACCAGTCATGCTCCACAGATTACCTTGAATCGGCTTTGCTGTTCTATACTGTAATCCGTCCAGTAGTTTTGCTGAAAAATGACTTTTATAATTATGCTAATTAATCCTGAAGGTGCCCAGAGGGGAGTTATGTTCCACTTTGTGTGCCCAGTAATGCCCCCTGGAGTGCCCAAAATCGCACTGGCGCAGCCCTCAGTGGATACTACGTCTGCGCGAGACTTCACTCGGCCGTCAAGGAGGGGGAGGAAAGGGGTGAGACGCTGTGGGCGGTTAGGGATTCAGGAGGAAGGCGTTTTGGGCACTGCAGGGGGGCGTTACTGGGCACACAAAGTGGAACATAACGCCCCTCTGGGCACCTTCAGGAATAATTAGCATAATTATAAAAGTCGTTTTTCAGCAAAACTACTGGACGGATTACAGTATAGAAGCATGACTGGTTTAAAATCTGAATTTGTGTTATGAGAGGTGACAGAATCCCTTTAAGGACTCGGCAAACATGGCATACCGGTACGTCCTAAGTCCTTATGGGGTTAAAAATTTCCCATTTTGTAGCTGTATTTCCGAGGACTTTTTCCCATTTAGTGAGGCTAATGGTCTCTCTTAGTTGGTAAAATTGTGCCTCCCAGAAGAAACTCTCTTTTGAATGACATTTGGAAGATTAGTATTATTGGGAGTGTCCATCAACCTGCACATCTGTTGATCTGTCAGGTCTATTGATTAGTAATAAGTCCAGTATGGCTGTCCCTCTACTTGGATCTTGAACCAGATGGGAAATGTAATAGTCTTTGAGTGAATCAAAGAATGCCAAGTGGAATTCGAGCCAAACTATAGAACAATTTGATTTGCGGTGAATCCAAATTCCCTTGTGCTTCATGGTAACAAATCAATATTTTCATTAAATGTCACCACCCTATTAAAATCCTAATCCCGCCTGGTATCCACCATTTTACAGTGAACTGAACATAGTGACAGATGTGCCAAGTGCTAGGGACAGTAGGGAAAGCTTAAATTGTAGAATCTTGGATAGAAAGACTGCAGGGGCAGTCTAGGGAGATTATAGGGAGATGTTTTACACACTGTAGGTAGAGCATAGGGGGAATGCTGGGACTGTAAGGTCTGTGTAATCTGAATCTGAAGGGATCCATAGGAGACAGGGCAATTTGCACCAATCCCTGGACAGAGCTATCTAAATGAACAGTGTTCACCTTGTTTAATAGATAAGCACTTCCATTGCTTCTTGCTTTTAAAATCTTAAATAGATAAGTAATTCTATTACACCTTTATTCCCAAGTTAGGGTGAATAGGTAACTTAACTTTTATTGGTGTGCCCACCTTGTTAAATAGATACGCAGATCTATTATGCCTGGATTCTCAAATTGTAGTGAATAAGTAGTGTAATTTAACTATTATTGGGGTGTCCCCTTTGTTAAATAGATAAGCAATTCTATTACATCTTGATTCTCAAATTGTGAAGTATAAACTGTGTAATCTAACAGTTATTTGGGTGCCCACCCTGTTTAATAGATAAGCAATTCTAATAGGCCTTGATTCTCAAATTGGGGTGAATAACATGTCTAATATAACTGTTATTGGGGTGCCCATCCGGTTTAATAGATAAGCAATTCCATTAGGCTTTGATTCTCAAATTGGGCTAAATAAGCTGTCTAAGGCTACTTTCGCATCTGCATTTTTGCTGGATCCGTCAAGGGATCAGTAAAAATGAATCCGGTCAATAATACAACCATCTGCATCCGTTCAGAGCGGATCCAGTTGTATTATCTCCAAAACGTACAAGATGTTTTTATTGTGTCTGTAAAAATGCCGGCGTGAAAATACAATGTAAGTCAAAGGTACCGGATCAATTTTTTTCTTGCTCACTGTCCCATGATGCACACAAAAACGCTGCTGGCAGTGGTTTTGTGTGAATAACGGAATGCGACAAAAAGGAACAGAGCACATACTAATACACTCCATTCATGGTCATTCAGTTTTGTGCCCATTGAAAATGAATTGGGAGAAAACTGAAGCATTTTGCTGTGGTTTTTAAATCCTGTGGCAGATCTCATAACAGTACAGCAAATTCAGATGTGAAAGCATCCTAATACTACTGTTATTGGTGTGGCCACCTTGTTAAATAGATAATCAATTCTATTACGCCTTGATTCTCAAATTGGGGTGAATAAGCTGTGTAATTTAACTTTTATTTGGGGAGCTCACCTTGTTTAATAGATACACAGATCTATTATGCCTTGATTCTCAAATTAGGGTGAATAAGATGTGTAGTTAACTATTATCGGGATGTCCACCCTGTTAAATAGAAAAGCAAGTCTATTACTCCTTGATTCTCAAGTTGGGGTGAATAAGTATTGTAATTTAACTGCTATTGTGGTTTCCATCTTATCTTATAGATATGTAACTCTATTAGGCATTCATTCTCAAATTGGGGTGAATAAGCTGTCATTTTTACTGTTATTGGGGTACCTAATCTATTACACTTCGATTCTCTAATTGGGGTGAATAAGTAGTGTAATTTAACTGTTGGGGTTTCCACCTTGTATTATACCTTGTATTATAGATAAGTAAGGTCTGATCATGGGGACCCTCTGTGCTCATGCTCCACTGCCATGACTGGTAGGGGGTGGGGGCAGTAGCAGCAACAGCTTCATAAACAGCCAGTTAAGTCTGGGGTCTCTGATGAACAGTTTTCTTCATCTGTCTTCTGAAGAAAACACAGAGCAGCAGCAGCCGGACATCCAGCAGAACCTTAATCAGCAGGTGGTGGCATACTTGGTCTGCACCCTGACACCCATGATCCAAGATCCCCTGCACTACTAGACATGCAAAATGGAAGTGTGGCACCAACTGGACAAGTAGGAGGAGAATGTGGAGCTGAAAGGCAATGAGGAAGACAAGCAGATGACCCAGAAGGACTGTGGCAGTATGCAGTGGAGATGGAGGCAGGAAATCTATATGGTTCCGTTGTGCAAGCGGCCAGATGCATGCTGAGTTGCTTGCATAGTAGCAGCCACATTATCACCATTAAGCAGAGGGATGACTACTGGCTCTCAAGAATCTTAGACCCTCGCTACCGGGCCAAAATGGGGTCCTTTTTTTACCTGCTTAGAGGGATAATAAACTTAAATATTAAGGAAATCCTATGTAGTCAGTTGATCGCTGCCTATGTCAGCCATCAGATATCCTCATTAAGGTTTGACCAGTGGGACCCTCTGTGCTCACACTCCACTGCCATGACTACTGGAGGAGGGAGGGTGGGGCAGGAGTAGCACCAGCTCCATCGGCAGCTTGAGTCTCCAGTCTCTGATGAACATGTTTCTTCACCCTCCTACTGAAGAAACCAGCCTACAGGACATGGAGCAGAATCTGAACCAGCAGGTGTTGGCATACCTGGACTGCACCCTGTGACCCCATACCCAAGATCCCCTAGACTACTGGTCAGCCAAACTTGAATTGTGGCTGCAACTGGCCAAGTTTGCCCTGGACAAGCTTTCTTGCCTGGCCTGTAGTGTGGCATCAGAGTGGGTGTTTAGTGCAGCGGGGGCATAGTTACCCCAAAGAGAACTTACCGTATTTTTCGCCGTATAAGACGCACTTTTTCCCCCCCAAAAGTGGGGGGGAAATAGCAGTGCGTCTTATACGGCGAATGTAGCCGATTTTGCTTAGTTTTCAATGATACACCCGCCGCGATGCCGTGCGGCGGGTATATCAGCTGTGAGGGAGGAGGGGCTGGGGGCGGCATCTGCATTTATGACAGCGGGGCCCGTGCAGTGACTGTATTCTACTACACGGGCCCCGCTTACTGTACAATCATATCCCTAATACCGTAGTTAATTGTTGTGTGCACTGCATGTAAAAGCATAATGAGCGATGATGAGCGCTATTACTTACAATTAGAAGCGCTTGCCGTTCGGAGCAGGGAGGAGGGAGGAGGCAGGAGGCAGGCCGGGAGGACGGGCGCTGGCAGTGTGAGTCATACGTCACGCGCCTGCGCCGCCTGCTTCATGAATGAAGCAGGCGGCGTGGGCGCATGACGGATGACTCACACTGCCAGCGCCCGTCCTCCCGGCCTGCCTCCTGCCTCCTCCCTGCTCCGAACGGCAAGCGCTTCTAATTGTAAGTAATAGCGCTCATCATCGCTCATTATGCTTTTACATGCAGTGCACACAACAATTAACTACGGTATTAGGGATATGATTGTACAGTAAGCGGGGCCCGTGTAGTAGAATACAGTCACTGCACGGGCCCCGCTGTCATTATAAATGCAGATGCGACCCCCACCCCCATTATAAAAGCAAATGCGACCCCCACACTTATGGAGGGGATCTGTGGATGACACATAGCATAAGATGCTATATATGTGTCATCCACAGATCCCCCCCATAACTGTCATACACAGATCCTCATAACAGCGCCATCCAGAGAGGATCCCCTATAAGTGTCATCCACAGATCCCCCATAACAGTGCGTCATCCACAGATCCCCATAACAGTGCATCACCCACAGACCACAATTAGTTCAAAATATTTTTTTTCTTATTTTCCTCCCCAAAAACCTAGGTGCGTCTTATACGCCGGTGCGTCTTATACGGCGAAAAATACGGTACATTTTAACAAAATGTTGAAAGACTAACCTTATAAAGATAAATCAGAAGTGGATCAGCCAGGATTTCCACACACCGATGCCTAAAGCACCAGACTAGTAGTGCTGATCACGAATATTTGAATTTCGAATTTTTATCACGAATATAGGTACTTCGAAAATTCGCAAATATTTTGAATATAGTTATATATATTCGTAATTTCAGATTATTATTTTTTTTAATCAGTACACATGATCCCTTCCTGCTTCTAGCTTGTGGGCCAATAAGAAGGCTGCAATATACCTGACTTTAGGAGCAGTGATCGGCAAGGTAATGATTGTGTAATATGCACATTTTCGTAATTAGAATTTTCGGATTCAAATTTTTATTGCAAATTTTTAAACTTAGACAAAGAAGATTATATATTATAAATATTCGAAAAAATGAAGTTATAGCAATATAGAGAATATTCGAAAAAAAAACGAATATAGAGCAATTTAGCTAATATAGTGCTATAATCTTCTTTGTCTAATAGTTGTAATTTTTTTCTCATCTGAAGTTCAGATTGGAAAAAAATTACAACTATAAAAAAAAAGATTATAGCACTATATTAGCTAAATTGCTCTATATTCGTTTTTTTCGAATATTCGCTATATTGCTATATATTACGAATATTCGAAAAAACTGTTATAGCAATATAGCGAATATTCCAAAAATCGAATATAGAGCAATTTAGCTAATATAGTGCTATAATCTTCTTTGTCTAAAGTTGAAAAATTCGCAATAAAAATTCGAATCCGAAAATTCGAACTACGAAAATTCGCATATTACACATTCATTACCTTGCCGATTTTTTTCAAGAAAAAAAAACGCTAAATTTTCGAATATTCGACGAATATTCTAAAAAATATTTGCGAAATATCGCGAATTCGAATATGACCCCTGCCGCTCATCACTACAGACTAGACCATTCTGGCAGTAATGTTCTGTGCTGTGCTGACTACTGTGTGCTGCCACGCCAGAACATTGTGAAAAATGACCCTGTTACTTATGGCCACATGCTTCAGCCACTATTCTGATGACACATACCTGCTGCCGCTGCTGCCATCTTCTCCTACTGCCACCATCTTGTACTGTTACTGCCACTGCTGTTGTCCCCCTTCCCCACCCCCCCACTCTGTGACTGGGCCGCTGTGTTCTCCTCATGCTGTTGCGTCAACAGTGACGTCAGCACATACTTACTGCTGAAACCCTCCACTCTCTGTCACCCTCTGTCACCCTCCACTCTAAGAAAATAGGTTATCTATTAATCTATGTGGAAACAGCAGATGGTGTAAAATGAGACAGCTTATTCTCACTATGGTAGAATCAATGGCTAATAGAACAGGTTCTCTATCAATTAATGTGAACACCCCACAAACAGTGAAATGAGACAACTCTTTCCCACTGTATTATAATCATAAGCCACTGCATGGTGAAGTAACTTATATCTGATGTTAAAGTTGACCTGTAAGGCTTCACAGAGTTCACACTTCAGTTATTTGTTCAGTTAATTCCATCAGTTACTGTATGGTGAGCCAAAATCAGGAGCCAATCCTACTCTCAGAAAAAGTATCATGAAAGATCTGCATCTGTTTTTGACCCATAACTGACCAAATAAGTGATGTGTAAACTGAGCCTGAGTGACACCTGTCACCTGCCGGTCATACTGACGAACAGTAACTGTTTCACTACCAGAAAGGACTAGCTATGCATGTTTCTGTAATGCATAGTGATGTACACCAAGATACACTCTACCTCCAGGCTGTGATATAGCTGATTTACATGCTTCATGACAAATACATTTGGAACAAAGTAAATTTTGGGGGAAAAATTTGGCGAAGCGTCCGAGTCTGTGTGTTTTTGATCCGTAACTGACCAAATAAATGAAGTGTGAACTGAGTCTAATAGCGACACACAGTGATTCTACAGCTAACACAAGTGATTTAAGGCATGTGTTTCCACTGCAACAACAAAGCTTAAAAGAAACCTTTTTTTTTATTCTCCACTACTTTGACACTACTGTTTTAGTTTATTTTGGTTTAGCTAGGGATTAGCTAGGACTGTTGATGGCCTGTACGACGATGCACACATCCATATACTATATGAGACCTCCCTGTCATCCTGACGCACAGTAAATGTTTCACTACCAGAAAGGACTAACTATGTATGTTGCAGCAATGCACAGTGATGTACGCTGAGATACACTCTCCCTGCAAGCTGGAATATAGCTGATTTAACATGCTTCATAACAAATTATTTTTGGAGAAAAGCATCTGAAAAGAAGTTTTAGAAAAATTCACTCATATCTACCGACTATACAATGTGGTCTTCATTATTAAATGAAAGGCAGATGTGGGTTAATAGGTCGCATGGTTTTTCCCTGCAGCTGGCCTCAACCCACCTGCAGCATGGGCTCTCCATATGGCCGCACCCTAAGGCATATTGGCCTGTGTATAGCTGATTTATATTAATTTGTGACAAATTCATTTGCAACACTTCGAATTGTTTGGTAAACTTTGGCAAAACTGATGAATCAAATTTTTCAAAACTTTTCTCATCTGTAATAATAAGTCCACAATTATATAAATATATAAACGTATGGCACATGACAACATTTCATAGTATATCCAGAGGGGCCACCACATTCTTATCAGGAAAATTGGTTAGGGTGGGTCTTATGGGAGTTGAAACAGAATACATCAAAACTAGCCTATGGTCCACATTTTTTTTTAACACCTCCCCCCTCATTAATAGAACAGTCTAACTCTACTGAGTACGTGCATGTACAGCATGCCCAGAAGTAGTAAAGACAAGATAATCTAGAGCTGCACCAAATGGTACAGTACTAAAGATCCTGTGCTCATTTACCACCCATAACTTATGATGGCTGCTAACATCTGCATACATCAACTCACTGTTGGGAGATCCCAAGAATTGAGAGATGCTGGTAGGTTGACACCTGTATTCACCTATATTAGCTTATGTAGAGGGAAAATTGGAAAGTGTCCATAGCTGAATTATGTCAATTGAAAGGGATTTCTGATGTTTTATATTTATGTTAATAAAGCATTTTCATAATATAATGATAATATCTTAATTGTACAGTATATTTCATGCTAAATACAATTCCTTAATCCCAGGACCCTCTTTTTTGGATACAATCCTAGTTTAGATGTATTTTTTATTTTTTTAACCACCTCAGCTCCCCTAGCTTAAACCCCCTTAATGACCAGACCACTTTTTACAATTCTGCACTACTTTCACGGTTTATTGCTCGGTCATACAACTTAGCACCCAAATTAATTTTACCTCCTTTACTTCTCACTAATAGAGCTTTCATTTGGTGGTATTTCATTGCTGCTGACATTTTTACTTTTTTTGTTATTAATCGAAATTGACTGAAATTTTTGCAAAAAAATGTCATTTTTCACTTTCAGTTGTAACATTTTTCAAATAAAACTACATTTCTATATAAATTTTTGTCAAAATTTATTGTTCTACATGTCTTTGATAACAAAAATGAAATAAGTGTATATTTATTGGTTTGCGCAAAAGTTATTTTGAAGCAGCTCTGACTTTCTGAGCACCTGTAATGTTTCCTGAGGTTCTACAATGCTCAGACAGTAGAAACACCCCACAAATGAACCCATTTCGGAAAGTAGACACCCTAAGGTATTCGCTGATGGGCATAGTGAGTTCATGGAAGTTTTTTATTTTTTTGTCACAAGTTAGCGGAAAATGATTGTAAGAAAAAAAAAAAGTAAGTCTCATATTCCACTAACTTGTGACAAAAAATAAAATTTTACATGAACTAACCATACCCCTCACGGAATACCTTGGGGTGTCTTCTTTCCAACATGGGGTCACATGTGGGGTATTTATACTACCCTGGCACTTTAGGGGCCCTAAAGCATGAGAAGTAGTTTGGAATCCAAATGCGTAAAAATGCCCTGTGAAATCCTAAAAGTACTCATTGGAAATTGGGCCCCATTGCGCATCTTGGCTGCAAAAAAGTGTCACACATGTGGTATCGCCGTACTCAGAAGAAGTAGGGAAATGTGTTTTGGGGTGTATTTTTACATATACCCATACTGGGTGAGAGAAATATCTCTGTAAAAGTCAACTTTTCCCATTTTTTTTTTATACATTAGGAATTTCTGCTATTCTCCTTATATTGAGCATACGGGTAATGAGATTTTTTTTTTCGTTCAGCCTCCGGGCTGAAAGAAAAAATGAACGGCACAGATTTCTTCATTCGCATCGATCAATGTGGATGAAAAAAATCTCTGCCAAAAAAAGTGCAAAAAAAAAAAAGGAGGGGAAAGGCGTCTGCCAGGACATAGGAGCTCTGCCCAACATCCAAACCCACTCAGCTCGTATGCCCTGGCAAACCCGATTTCTCCATTCCCATCAATCCATGTGGATGAATAAATCATTGCCGGAATTTTTTTTTTTATATATATACAAAGTGTTTGCCAAAGCATATGAACATCACCCCTCATCTCATAAGCCTCGGCAAACGTATCTTTTTTTACTGCAGAGGAGAAATCTCGTCGTGCAGCGCCACATACTCCGAGTTTTGTGTAATCTATCAGCAGCGCAATGCTTCTGTCAGAATTCCCATCATTGCTGCAGCTGGTCGATCGGTTGGTCCACCTAGAAGTTAAAAAAAAAAAAAACACCAGGCCGCAATGCAATAACGCAATAAATGTATTAACATTAACTTGAGATAACATTTGAAACAGAACATTAACTTTGAAAAAGTTTATTGAACTTTTGGAACATTAACTTTTTTGCTTAACTGTGATTTTTTTTTTTTTTTTTTTTACCTTTATAGGACAAACCTCTCCTTCCCCATGGGACAATGTGCAAAGCGCAAGCGCCCAGAGATGTGGCGAAGTACATTATGCACTTTGTCCCAGTTGAAAGGAGAGGTTTGCAGCAGCTGTGAGTGAAAGGGCCCTAAGAGCCCTGTGTGCCTGTCCTGTGTGACGCAATCCCTATACTAATAGTGTACCTGTGTGTGGTACTTCCAGAAACACTCCCCTAAGCATAGGGCAGGGTGGTCATGGCAGTCAGGACAGAAATAGCGGGTGTCACGCCTTAATCCACTCCTGCTACAGACACAACATTTTTTTTGACGTGGCGGTTGGTTTGAGGTACCAGCAACGACATTGGGGAAATGTCCCTCGTGTAGACGGCTCACTACACTGGTGGTTTGGGCCACGGAACCTCCTGGATACAGGAGGTTCTCGATGATCTCTTCCTGAAATTTGAGGAGGGATCTTGTTCTCCCAGCCTTACTGTAGAGAACAAAATTATTATACAGTGCCAATTGAATTAAATATACAGACACCTTCTTATACCAGCATCTGGTCCTGCGGGAAAGTAAATAAGGAGCCAACATCTGGTCATTGAAGTCCACCCCTCCCATGAGCGAATTATAGTTGTGGACACAGAGGGGCTTTTCAGTGACTCCAGTTGCTTGTTCAATTTCGATTGTCTTGTCTGCGTGAATGGAGGAGGACATGTAAACGTCACGCTTGTCTCTCCATTTCACCGCAAGCAGTTCTTCGTTACACAAGGCAGCCCTCTCCCCCCTTGCAAGACGGGTGGCAACGAGCCGTTGGGGGAAGCCCCAGTGACTAGGTTGCGCGGTGCCAATCTGTTCTAAAAACAAATGCCTGAAGAGGGGCACACTTGTGTAAAAATTGTCCACATAAAGATGGTATCCCTTGCCAAATAAGGGTGACACCAAGTCCCAGAATGTCTTCCCACTGCTCCCCAGGTAGTCAGGGCAACCGACCGGCTCCAGGGTCTGATCTTTACCCTCTTAGACTCGAAATTTGTGCGAATAGCCTGTGGCCCTTTCACAGAGCTTATACAATTTGAGCCCATACCGGGCGCGCTTGCTTGGCATGTTTTGTTTGAAGCTAAGGCGCCCAGTAAAATATATAAGGGACTCGTCTATGCAGATGTTTTGCTCAGGGGTATACAAATCTGGTGTTAAAGTGGTGTATGAGGGGCCGAATTTTGTGGAGCCGGTCAAAAGCTGGATGGCCTCTGGGACGAGAAGAGCTGTTGTCACAAAAGTGCAGGAAACGCAGGATGGTCTCAAATCGTGTCCTGGACATGGCAGCAGAGAACATGGGCATGTGATGAATTGGGTTTGTGGACCAATATACCAATATGACCACAATTCATACTTTTTTGTCAGGCCAATGTTGAGGAGACGGCCCAGAAAAGGTTTTAAATTCGGAAACTTGGACGGGTTTCCACGGGAAAGACTGGGCATAAAAGCTTCCCGGGTTGGCGGCTATAAATTGAGTGGCATACTGGTTTGTTTCTGCCCCTCCGCAGTCAAAAACTGCTAAAAAAAAAAGTGCCGATCCGATCTGAGCTGTCTCAACCCGAACTCCAGACTGGATGGTGAAAGGGGGAACTACTGGTGCGGCTGAAGTTGGGGGCTGCCAATCAGGGTTTGCCAGCACCTCAGGGACTCTAGGGGGTCTACGGGCCTGTCTGTGCGGTGGCTGCGACGGGGGAACTAATGCATGTGCCACCATACCAGCTTCAACTGCCCTTCTGGTGCTCGCCACTTCACCATGTTCTACGACAGTGATGGTACTAGGTCCAGGATGGGCTGCGCTGCTGGTGTATGCCTCACCACGTAATCCGACAGCGCCAGCCCCACTCTGCTGCCCTTGAAGCGGATCCTGCGCAACCTGTGGTCTAGCAACACGGGGTCGGGTACGCCTGGTGGTATCAGGGACCTCAACCTCATTGTCCGAACTTTGGGTCAGACTGCCACTGCTTTCTACCGGTTCGTATTCTGACCCGCTGGATTTGTCAGATGAGGGTTCCCATTCCTCATCCGACTGGGTTAGAAGCCTGTAGGCCTCTTCAGAAGAATATCCCTTACTTGCCATTTGGTCAACTAAATTTAGGGGGTATTCCCTGAGACTACCCAAGAAAAAAAGCAAGCCTGTCTTACAAATGGGAGGCTAGTGAAGTACAGGAAGCTGCCGCGATTTTTATCGCCGCAGCGCTTGTAAAGTGATTGTTCAGTGATAAAAAAAATATAATTTTTGTCAATGCGGCGGGGCAGGCGTGGGTGAGCGCACGAGTTGGCGACCGATCAGGCCTGATCGGGCAAACACTGCATTTTGGGTGGAGGGCGAACTAAGGTGACACTAATAATATTATAGATCTGACTGTGATCAGTTCTGATCACTTACAAATACTATAAAAGTACCAATGCTGATTAGCGATACGCTAATCAGCGAATCAGTGACTGCGGTGTGGTGGGCTGGGCGCTAACCGACGCTAACTACCTAACAAAGAGGCCTAAACTAACCTAAAACCTAACCGTCAATACTAGTGGAAAAAAAGTGACAGTTTACACTGATCACTTTTTTCCCTTTCACTAGTGATTGACAGTGGTGATCAAGGGGTTAATTGGGGTGATGGGGGGTGATCTGGGGGCTAAGTGTAATGTTTGGTGTATTCACTGTGATATGTGCTCCTCTGCTGGGACCAACCGACGAAAAGGACCAGCATAGTTGCACAGAAGCCATTTAACACCTTATATTTATAAATATAAGGTGTTAAATGGCTTCTGATTCGATTTTTTTAAAATTTTTTACACATTTTTGGTAAATTTGGTATTTTTTTTATAAATACAAATGAATTTTTGTACTTCATTTTGCCAGTGTCATGAAGTACAATATGTGATGAAAAAACAATCTCAGAATGGCCTGGATAAGTCAGTGTTTTAAAGTTATCACCACTTAAAGTGACACTGGTGAGATTTGCAAAAAATGGCCTGGTCCTTAAGGTGAAATAAGGTTGTGTCCTTAAGGGGTTAAAAAGACAGAATTACCCTACAAAATTACATTGGAGGAGCTCTACTGACTTTCAAAAATCAGCACCATAGAATAAGGCCCCTAACTGCATTACATAAAAAGGGGTGTTGGCATTTATTATGGGGATAAATATTTGGTGAAACTTCTATTTGGGGCTTATAGATATTATGGAAGTAGCTTCTCTGCTTGGAAGCCCCCCTCTATGAGCCAGACTAGTGAGCTGCCAATAAGCATTGATTCTTATTTTGCTTCAAATATTAACTGTGCTATATTTCGTGCTACTACAGCTTTAAGTTCATATTTTTAGATTCAAAAGTGTGAAGAGATTCCTTCAATCTACGTGTAAAATCTGATGTCTGTTATTTTCCCATTATTAGAAATTATATAAGACATTTTTTAGATTCCTTACCAAAGCTGCTCATAACATTCATTTGAACATATATTAACTATTTATTTGCATGATAGCATTTATCAGATTTGTGTGCCTGCTATAGAAATTGATATACATTCCATACAAAATAAAACAGAATAAACACCAATAGTGTTTTTTGTTTAGCGCTCCTGTTCAGAACTTTGTGGACCCATTGGTGCAGACTACAAAGAGACCATGTGAAATCTGATCCTGCAATCATATTTGCATACTTTTATATGTATGCTAGCAAAAAATAAAAAGGAGAAGGAATATTGCAATATATGTCTCACAGATGTTTATTACAGCAAAATGAAGAAGAGAAAGTTTGTTGAATTTCTTATGTGTGTGTTTTCTCTTTTCTAGATAATTCCAAACGTATTGAGTGGCTAAAAAGCAGTGATGGAGAAGTATGGGTTTGGGTTATGGGAGAAGCAAAGGGGGATAAGCCTTATGAACAAATCTGTGAGGAAATTATGACAGAGAGAGCAAGATGTCAAGCTCAGAAGGAAGCAGAGGAACAATGGTGAGATAATATTAAAAAGTATGGCTCATATAATAATCTTTGTTTGTGCAAGTATATGTGCAGTGCCATAGTTAGTAGCCCAAACTGCAAAGAATGGTAAGTTGCAAAGTCTTTAGAAGGTCTATTACTGTGATGGCTAACCTTCTGCACTCCAGCGTTGGTAAAACTACAACTCCCAAGATGTACACTTGCTTGTTTGTTCTCCATAGAAATGAATGGAGCATAGTTTCAAGCTGGAGTGCTGGAGGTTAGGCATCACTGGTCTATTACATAGAAGTTCAGAAGTTATGGCATTTAATTTATTAGAACTTATATTGGGCCGAGGTAACCTTACAGCCACTGACTATCAATGAAAAAAAAAAATCTTCATTCTCTGTTAAAGAAAGTACAAATACCTGTGGAGCTGAGAAACAGACTGAGATGCTCTAGTCAGATGCTTTAACTAATAGTACTATAATGTATTGGCTCATGCCAATATATTCCACCCATTGAAGTTAAAGGGGTTGTCTAGGATTGGGAAAAAGCTCAGCTTTTTCCAGTAAAGTGCTATTCGGTATTGGAGCTCTTTGCCATTGAAGTTAATTGGACTGAGCTGTAATGCCAGACAGAGCCTATAGACAACAATAGTGCTACTTCAATGAAAAGCAGATCCTAGTATCTGACCCTGGATAACCCCTTTAATAGTGTCTATTGTCTGTTCACCCATCTGAATATTGTCCCTTTGTTGGAGACAGCAATGTTTAAAAACTTTTCTGGTCTGGTTTCTCCACCTTTTTTTGTCATATATGGAGAACCTATGAGGAGGGACAAGCCTGTCTAAGTATAGGGAAAACATATTGTAAATTTAGCTATCCTGTTGCAAAAATAGGTCAGTGATGGACTTATGAAATCCAGACCATTACATACAACTAAAATGGTAGAAAACAAATGCTTAAAAAGTGGATTCTTCAGTGCCTGACCTAAATCCAGATGGGTATAATAGGAACATACTGGCCAATCCAATTGGGTGACGCAAGTTATGAATAAAGTTTAGTTTGTTAATGAATGAATAAAATGAGCCTTCTGGTCTCATAGGATTTTAATGTCAATTTGACAATTTGAAAATAAATAAATAAATAGGCTTAACATGCTTAGCGATGAAAATATATTTACTATGTATGATTAGATATAAGGTAAAATAGACAAATCACATATAGAGTAGTAAAAAGTAAATAATCACCGCTGGCCTACACATACAAATATGGAGGATTCCGAGTCCACCATGTCGTAGCACATGGCTAACACACCATGGTCATACAAGATATATGGATAGTATTTCAATCAACTTCCTACCTGGATGAAGTTCCTCATTGGAGTACCAATTAACTGTTTGTATGCAGCCAAGTTTATATCCTTTCAGCGCCTTCACCCAAAGTTGTCCAGTGTGAGATAAGCACTCAGGATTTTTTTTTAGCACAATGGGAGTTGGGGGGGGGGGGGGGGTTGTGTATGTTATCTAACTCACTACATTACAAGGAATATATTAAAGGGGACAGAACCAATCGGTACTTAATTAAGCATGTAAACTACCCTTCTAACACACATAGATGCTCTGCTATTGTTGTAACAGCAGCAAGTTATTTAACCAGCTATTAAAAAGCAGTCTGTCAGCAGGCTTGCATGGTCAAATTACTGGCAGATTCTTTTGTGGTCAAATAAGTTGATAGTGCTACAATTGTAACAGACAGGAGATGGGGACAGAAGGACAAATATATCTTTTGTACAGATGTAGTCATAAAATTCATAGTGATGGACGAACATCTGCCGGGATAGTTTGCGAATGCAATCAAATGTTCACGAACCGCAAGTTCGCGGCGGGTCCAATTATTTTAATGGCAGGCGAACCTGAAAAACCTTCAGCTCATATTTGCAGCCAAGAAAAAATTACTGGAAGTGCACAAATAGTCCCACAACATGGACAGTGACATACCAGATGTATTATTCAAATTTGCAATTTCCATTCATTAATTTTTTCAATGCAAAAAATCGGCAACATAATTTCCGCGTACGCGCATGCGCAAATGCACTATACAGTACCCAAATGCACTATCAAGAAAATATATTGGTATATAACACCCCACTTCAATCATTTTTTTCGGGGGGCGACTGGTATATCACACCAGTAGAAATTATTTGTTTCAATAACGCTTGTCCCTCTATATACCTGCAGTATCGCAGCAGAACCACACACAACTGCCGTACAATACAAATGCACTATAATATACTTTCTAACATAGAAAGTATATTATAACATTGTACATGGAAGGCAATCCATTAAAATATACATAAAGATAAAACGTAACCTTTAATAATCTTACTATGCGGGTCCATTCACACGTCCATAAGTGTTTTGCGGATCCGCAAAACACGTACACCGGCAATGTGCATTCCAAAATTTGCGGACCGCACATTGCCGGCTTTATAATAGAAAATGCCTAATATTGTCTGCAATTGCAGACAAGAATAGGACATGTTCTATTGTTTGGTGGAAACGGAACCTCGGATGCGGAAGTGCGGATCCGCAAATGCAGATCCGCAAATGCGGTTGCGGACAGCACATTCCGGCCCAATTGAAAATGAATGGGGCTGCACCCGTTCCGCAAAATTGTGAAATAAATTAAATTATTAAAGTTAAACAAAAAGCAAAAACAAGTGCTCGGCGGCACTAAATCAGGTGCTCGGCAGCACAAAATCAGAAACCATATGCCCTACTACAATCCGGGGGGGTTCCAGTGGACATCCATTAATCCCGGAGGGAAAGCAAACACCATCTATCCCTGGGCTGGATGATGATGTGGTATTGAAGGACAGGTTGGGCAAAGAACTGTCCCTGATATTGCCCTGCAGGGGGATGGCCCTAGTAAGCCTCTAGCCCCTAGGCCCCTGACTTCCAGGTGTTCACTATATAGAGCTATATGTTTTTGACTCATTATAAAAGTATATTTTAAGTATATCGCACCTCTCTGTGTATCACACATATTGATAGCACACCTATACCACCTTTGTGGCTCTATTCGCTAGCGTTTGTTGTCCTTAACAACCTGTCCCTGCTCCACACAGCAACCTCTCCCTAAACTGGCTAAACACTGAATGTAAAATGGCAGCCAGATCAGGTTTATTTATAAGGTAGGTGGTATGTCCATGTGCTGAAAGGTCTCAATTGGCTGTCCTGTACCACCTGATGGATGTGTCATGGGTCAAAGTTCTTCACAATTTAAAAGAATCTGAATATCTTCATATGTTTGCATGTTCGGCAAATCACGAACACACAAAGTTCGCCGCAAAATGACCACCGGGCGAACCGCAAGGTGATCTAAAAAAATTGACTCTGATAACTGATACATGACAGTGTTATTTCATGCCATATTGAGACAAAAGCCATTGAAATACATTGAAAGCGTTAGTTAACCTTTTTGTGCCATTGTTTACTGCAGATAGGCACCTACAGCCACAACGTATAAGGTCATGCAGCATTAGGCAAGAGGTTAAAAAGTATTAAAATATAAGAAATTAAAAAAAGTTTGAAATAAATTAACTGTTATCAAAGTAATCATACTGACCCACAGTATCAATTTAATCACAGCTAACATTGTTAAAACAAAACCTATAAAACTATGGCAGAATTGCTTTTTTTCTTCCAATTCCACCCTATTTGGAATGTTTCCATTTTCGCATATATAAAATATTAAATTATGCCACTAGAATGGACTATTTTTGGGGTGTGGCCTAGCAGCTCATGGAGCAGGGTTTGTGAGTGCCGAGCTCCGCCACCAAGCCGCAACATTAGGGGCCTTGAGTCCTCAGCACAGACTCCCACATGGGCAAGAAGCTGCCCAAGAAGCCCCCACAAGGGGTCATACCTCCTCCGGACCCCCACACCGAGACATGCTTCGAGACTTTGTCCTACGCCCAGAACAGCGCGCACCGCCATCTTTCCCGCCCGACATGGCTGCCCCTGCATAAGCGCTCCCTCATTGCTGGGGAAGGACGGGACCGCAAAACAACAGGCACTCCAGCTGCACAGGAGCCCCCAGCACCGGCTAACGTGGCCAGAGACCTGCCAGCCTCCAGCCTCTCCACCACCCCCCTGAATGTGGACCCAGCAGGAAGCCCTCAATCCCAAGATGAAGGACAGCGGGAGAGCCCCCTCTCAGGTTAGTGCCCAGTGGCATTCCTCTGACCCCCCCCCATCCATCCTCCCCCTGGCTCTCTCTCCCTGCAGAAGGGGGTTCCCAGATGTGCCCAATGTTGTGGCAGTGTCCTCTGTCCATCTCCTCTCTGGAACTTGAGGATGACATAGGGGCTACCCCCTCTATCAAGCGGTATGCTGCCCCCACCCTTGCACACTTCCCATACTCTGACCACAACACCTATACTGGTCCCCCCCATGGACTGGGCTTCTATGCTCTCCCAGCTGGCTCTGGTTACGAGGTCACCACAAGATGCCGCTCTGAAATCTCTGCGGTTTGATGTGACCTACACTCTATTGCCACCCAAGTGGAGACCCTAGAGAAAGATCACGAAGTTACACGGTCCTGTGTCTCTCAACTCCATACCTCAGTGTCCTCACAAGTCGCAGGGCACCCTGAGTTGCAGCATCATATAGAGGACTTAGACAATCATTGGAGGAGGAATAATATCAGAATATGTTGTCTACCAGAGCCCTCAGGGGAGGAGGACATACAGGGGATCCTGGACATGCTCTTCAACAAAATTATGGGAGACCCCCCCCCCCCCGCCTCATACCACTACGCTAGACAGGGCCCATAGAGCCCTCCGACCCAAAGGATCCACCCCCCAACCCAGGGACATTATTTGCTGCATTCATTACTTTGCCCGGAAAGAGGCGATCATGATGAAAGCCAGAGTCTCCTGTTTTGTGGACTTTCTCGGGGTGCCAAGGTCCAGCCTTTTCAGGACATGTCGTGGATCACGCTGCAGAAACATTGCCACCTTTTCCCTCTGCTGAACACCTTGAGGGACCATCAGATCCCGGACCTCTGGGGGTTCCCCTTCTCCTTGAATGCCCAGATAAATGGCCACACTGTGGCCTTACTCTCCTACGCTGACCTCGGCCCATTTTGTGCCGTGCTGGACTTGCCAGTACCTGACCTCTCTGATTGGGACATTGCCATGACATCCCTGCCCACCCCTCTTGCTTGGCAGACGATGGGGGCTCACAAGAGACGTCGACTGCCCTCGCCCAAAGTTAGGTATGTTGATCCTGGGGGAGCATCCCTTTCACCGAGATTGGCATTCCCTGAATCGGGGGAAAATATCACAATTGCTGAAGGGATCATTGGTGTGCCTGGACGTTCTCATTTTTTTTGTCTCCTTTTAGGGACTCCACTGTTTTTGCCCACTCAAGGCCTAGGACGCTATGATGGTGGCGTAGTCACAATTGTTTTTCTGTTTCTGACCCATTGGGTTTGCTCAGGTTCTCTTTCCCCCCCCCCCCCCGTCGGGATGTGACTGGTTTTGGTCCCCAGACAGTGGGGCTCACTGAGTCCACCTTGCTGGTTATTGGTCCAGCAGGTTCGGTCCCCTCTCAGACTTTTTTTTTCTAGTCTAGATTTAGTTTACTGTTTGTTTTTTTGTGAAGTCTTATGTTGTTCGTGTCTTCCCCCACTCCCATTCGTCCCACATCCTCCCCCTCCCACACACCCTCCTCTGTGTCTATTCCTTGCTCACACTCTTCCTACCCCAAAGAGAGCAGCCTGGAGGAGCCCACCCCCCCTGGAGTGGACACCTCCTGCGCTTCTGCTACTACCTCAATGGTTAGGTGTGTCACCTTGAACGTTAAGTGTGTGGGCTCTAATCCAAGAGGCATCTGGTTATATGGTGGTCATATGGGCAGATGTGGCCTTCCTTCAGGAGACCCAGTTCGACCAGACAGGATGCTTTGGCTTCTCCAAACATTACTACCCACACGCCTTCTCAGCCCATCATAGTCGTCGAAAGGCAGGTGTTGCCATATTGTTGTCAGCCTCCTTTACCATTTCAATGTCCTCCTCCCATATAGACGCCGCGGGTCGCTATGTCATTCTGGAAGGGATTTACCAGGGTCGCCCTGTCGTACTCTGTAATGTGTATGCCCCCAACACCTCCCAACTTCTGTTAGTGTGTTGGGTTATACTCAAACTCCAAGGTCTGCCTCTAGCTGCGTGGATCCTGGGGGGGATTTTAATATGCTTTTCTCTGAGAATGCGGACTGGTTGTCCCTTCTCTCCACCCCCCCCCCCCGCCCTCGTCCCAGTGCCGGCTGGCTAGGAACTTTTGTAGCGTGACCAGGCGTTTTGCCCTCTATGACCTATAGAGGGTGGATAACTCCTTGGGTAGAATGTTTACCTTCTCCCCTTCCCCCCCTCCCCATAAATTGCACATCCGGATAGATAACTTTTTTGGCAATGCTCTGACTTTGAAGATGATGCACAATGTTACCATTGGTCTTATCTCATGGTCAGACCACACCCCCGTTACCCTCACCCACACTTCTCAACCTGTACCACAACACACTTAGCATTGGCGCCTAAATGATTCCCTACTGAAATCACCGCTCACCCGTGCAGACGTTGGGGGATATATCCGCACGTTCTTAATCGAAAACACTGGCTCGGCTGTGCTCTGGGAAGCCCATAAGGTGGTAGTTCAGGGCCAATGTATTGCACTAGCCTCGCGACTTCAAAAGACAGAACACTCTGGGTTCGGGAACTTACGGCACAAATTACTTCACTACAAACCCAACTAAGCCATAGGCAGTGTCTTTCCCTTCTCCGGGAGCTTGTGGAGGCCCGAGCTAAACTAAAAGATGCCTCCATGCATACTGTGGAACACATGCTGCTTTACTCCAAGCCGTGATATTACGAAAAAGGAAATAAAGCCCATACTATCTTGGCCCGTCAATTATGGGATGCTGCCTCCAAACATGCTCCCAAGGCGTTAAAAGACACAGTTGGCTATCCCCAATACCACCCTGACGCGATTTTCTGATGCTTCGTGATTATTACTCTAAATTGTATAACACTCGCACCCACCCACCCTACCCCGCATACGGAATTACTTATCCTCTTGCAAATTGCCCAAGCTTTCTCCGAAGGCCCCATATCAGCCAAGGAAATCAGTGTGGTGATTAAAACTCTCCCCCTAGACAAAACTCTGGGACCTGGCAGGTTCACAGACCTGTACTACAAAACGTTTGAATCAGAACTCTCTCTCCATCTCCTGGCCTTACTTAACTCATTTCTACTGGGTTCTCCAATCCTGCCGTCTATGCTGTCATCCCATATTGTAGTCATCCACAAGACGGATAAAGACCCTCAGGACTGCACTAACTATAGACCGATTGCCCTTCTTAACGCAGACCTGAAAATTTTCTCACCGTATTCGCCTAAATGTGTGGCTCCCCAGCCTGGTCCACAAGGACCAAGTGGGGTTTATTCCCTATCGACAAGGCAGAGATGACACTCACCGGGTTGTTGACCTGATTAATGTGGCGACGCGCACCTCAACCCCCACAGTTTTTTTGAGCCTTGACGCAGAAAAGGCCGTCGACTGACTCGATTTTGTCCTTCTTATTCGAAACCCTCCAAACCATCGATATCGCAGGTCCCTTTCTGCCAGCCATCCTCAGCCTCTACTCTGCCCCTTCGGCACTTGTCAAGTTACCATTCAGCTCCTCTATTCCATTCAATATTTCTAATGGTACACATCAGGGCTGCCCGCTCTCAACACTTATTTTTGCATTGTGTATCGAACCCCTTGCAGCACACAAACGACTGAACCCCGACATTCAGGGACTTAAAGTACGAGACAGGGAATTTAAGATCTCCCTTTAGGCGGACGATGTCCTCCTCACCCTGACCAATCCCCACATTACACTACCAAACCTACAAAAAGCCTTAACTCACTACAGCAACCTTTCAGGATACAAGGTTAATGCTTCTAAGTCAGAAGCCCTACCTATCCTTATACCCACCTGTGATCTAACATTGCTCCAGAGCAATTTCTCTGATCAATAGTCAGACACCACGCTGAAGTACCTAGGGATTCATATTACTCCTACGTACGCCTCATTGTAGTCCAGTAAGTTCCGTCCCCTCTTTCAGGAACCTAAGTCCCTCCTCACAAAATGGAAACCCCAATACATATCATTGCTAGGCCGCATAGTAGCGGTGAAGATGTCCCTCCTCCCAAAATTGCTTTATTACTTTGAGACGCTCCCAGTACAAATCCCTATTTGAGAACTATGCCTCCTCCAACAGGCCATTCTCGACTATATGTGGCAATGTAAACGTCACCGCATCCCCCTAAGGTTATGTTCGCAGCCACAGATAGAGGCGGCCTATCGGTCCGTAATGTCATACACTATTACTAGGCTTCTCATTTGTGTTTCTTTTTGGGTGTCCCAACAGGCATACCACCAAATGGGTAGAAATTGAAAAACTCTGGATTGCTCCGGTTCATCCGAACACCCTGCTATGGCAGCGGGCCCCCGTAGCTCCCCACACTCCCCTCCTGGGGCCTATGGCCTTTACCTGCCACCAACAGTTTGCATTAGCTTCTCAGCACTCCTCTATGATCTCCCTTCTCTACAACCCAGCTATTCCCTCTAGCTTGATTGCCCCCATGGTCCGGGTCTGGTGGTCATTGGGTCTGTACCATCTGGCGGACATTGTAGACGCCTCTACTCTGACATTGAGGTCCTTTGCGCAACTTCAGGACCAATCGAAATTACTGGCGACTGAGGGACTCTACTACCTCCAGGTTCGTCACTAGGTGAGCACCACTTTTGGTTCACTTAAGATGTCACTTCCTACCCCATTTAAGCACTTATGCAGACTGGGCACAGGGACGAGAGGTCCGATCTCTCTAATCTACCGCCTTCTGGCCACAATTGCAGAGGGTGACACGTCACATCATGCTTACATGGAAAAATGGGCTACCACCCTTGGATCGTCCTCTTTCTCGCAGTGCCTGGCAGATTGTATGGAATAGGGCAGCCCAGTCATCTATTTGCACCATGTATAAGGAGACACAGTACAAGCTTCTAATGCACTGGTACCATAACCCTGCACTCCTACATTCCATAAACCCCACTGTTCCATCTGTCTGCTGGAAATATGATACATATTGAACAACGTGCTTGAACGACGTGGGTTCTATGTATCATATTTCCTGGACGTGCCCCAGTATCATCCCATTTTGGCGGGAGGAAAGGGAATGTGGCACATTCCCTTTTTTGATCCCCTGTACCGCTAGGCCCAATGGTCTACTTACTTATCCTGCCACCTTCGGGGTTGAACAAGTACTCCTCCAGGCTGTTTCTCTCACTATGTACTGCAGCCAAATCCTTGATCGTTAAATCCTGAAAGCAGACTACCCCCCCCCCCCCACCCCACTTAGTCCATGCTTATAGCCAGGGTCCGTGATTTCAGGTCCATGCACGGCGTCTCACGGCGTCCCTCAAAGCGAACTTGTCACCAAGATTCTGGGTATAGAGGTGAGGACATAGGTTGCTAGATGGCCGCTAGCACATCCGCAATATCCAGTCCCCATGCTTTTATTGTGTAAAAAAAAAATATTTGATACATATGCAAATTAACATACAAGAGTCATATCTTACTTGTGTGACCAGAGAAGAATCATATTTTCAAGCTCTGACTCATCTCAGCTTAATTTGCATATGTATCAAATCGGTTTTTATTCACAATAACAGCACACAGAGCTATGGGGACTGGATATTGCGAATGTGCTAGCGGCCCTCTAGCAACCCATGTCCGCAGCTCTATACGCAAAATCCTGATGACAGGTTCCCTTTAACAACACCATGGAACAATTCCAAACAATATGGCTACCCTGGGATACATACCTAGCATCCCCCATTTGGTCTCCCCCCCCCCCCACCCTACCATCCCCACTCTTACTCCCCCCTTACCTGTTCCTCTCCTTTTGTGTCTTGTCAGTTGTCTTATCCATAATCCTGAGTTTTACGTGCTACATCTTTGGATATAATTATGGGACCTGTACTACTACACGCGATTGCATTCATTGTGCGTGTTCCCATTTCGATGGTCTGCCAAATGACTCTGTATGAGCTATGCCGTACCATTTTATGTTTTTCCCTTTTCTTCCTTTCTGTATTATTAAAAATTTGCATGCTATGTGCTAATAAAAATCTACAGTATAAAAAAAAAAGAAAGGACAATTTGTTTAGCAAAAATAAAACTGTTATACAGCTTTGTGTATGAAAACATAAAACGTTATGGCTCTTGGAAGGCATGAGTAAAAAATGAAAAAATGATAAAATGTGTTATAGGAAGGCATTAATGCAGTGTGATGCAAAGCAAATAGGCAATAAATGTGGAGTAGTTTTTTTTTTTTTTTTCATAAATAGGCACAATGGAGGAGGTTAATCATCTCCCTATGCCAGGGCTGACCAACCTGCGGCTCTCCAGCTGTTGCAAAACTACAACTCCCAGCATGCCTAGACTGCTTACAGCTATCAGCCTACAGCAGGGCATGATGGGAAATGTAGTTTTACAACAGCTGGAGAGCCGCAGGTTGGCCAGCCCTGCCCTATGCCATGGTTTTGGTGTCAAAATGCCACAAAACATGGCTATGTGCCTTTTTAAACACCATTCTGGCTAAATCTGATCACAACTGGAGTTTCATGCCAGCCTTGCCAGTTTCCGAAAAGGGTGAGGTGGAATCATATGCCGTGGCACATTTATCATGATTCACAAAAAAAAATGGTGTAATTGATGACAGAATTCTATGCCACCTATATGTTCGAGTAGATTTCAGGCTGGCGTATTAGCTGCCAGAGAAGGTATTTAATATGACATTATAAATTAAATGCCTCCTCCAGCATAGCACATGCTGATCTTCATAATTCAGAGTCTATGACTTGAAATATGACTTTCCTGCTTGTCATGGAATTGGTCTTGGAAGTAGTTTGAAGGAATCTCTACCTATATACAGACATGCATTGGCAGAAATTCCCTTTTTGGATTTGTGGACACCAAAAAGAATGCCACATAGTATGCAGAGTCCTGTTGGGTAAGTGTATGCTAAAGGAACATCCTTTTGGCACAAGTTCAGTAGATTTACGTCTGGATATGGTAGCCATTGACTTTAACAGATAACCCTAATGTGGCTTTAGCGGAAAGGTGTAATTTGAATCTCATTGGTCCCAACACAAAATATATAACAAGGCCCACTAGCCTTGAGGAAGTCCTGCTGATTGGACAAATCAATTATGTAGCAGTCATGTCACAATTTACTGCTTTTACTACTTTTGCAGAATTGTGGCAAATCCATGGTATTTTGACACAATTTATTGGTTTTGACTCATAAATAAAAGCTCTTCTGATTACAATATTTTCCAGCCTACATGGCCCAGACAAAAAATGGTGACTTCTTCCAGACACAATTTAATTTAAGAGAGATAGTGAACCAAACAGTAATAGTGGCCTAGATGGTAATAGTACCCCTCACTAATGTGCTTCACACAGTAATATTGGTCCCTTAATGTCTCACTAAATTATAGTATCCCATGTTGATCCCACATGCAGGCAGCAGTAATACCCCTCTTAAGCACCTAAGTAACATAAGTGTAATTAAAAATAAGAAAAATAGTAGAAAAACAAAACAAAAAAAAAAACATTCTTCTCTTTGGCACCAAGAAGGCTAGCCCTACTTCTGCCCACAATCTATCTTTTGACCTCCTTGGTTATCCCATTTATGACTTCAACCTCTGCACCCTACAGTTGTACTTTTTCTTTAGCGGTCACTGAGTATGTGGCTTTGAACAAGACATTGTTGTACTTGCATATGTTTCTACACAATATATTTGGATCCATTGCCCAAACATGATGTGGACAAAGGTTTGATCTGGTTTGTTTGATTATTTATGTATTTAACAATGATATCATCATTTTACAAAGGAAGCAGAAAGAGGCAGAAATTAAAAAGAAGTTTCGAGATGCCATGGCCAAAGAAAAAGCAAGAATAGTTGCTGAAAAATGGAAAGTTGAGATTGAGGATCGAAAAGCAGCAAAATTAGTAGAGATGAGATTTCAGGAAGAATTAAAGGTAAGCATGATCTAATTTTATGGCAGTGTATCAATTCCATAGAATGAAGAATAATTTCAATTAAATCCACTAGCTATTAGAAAAAGTATTATTTTGTTACCTGTTGTAATAATATGATTTGGGTCCACCATTTTTATATTTTCCAATAGTTTTGGTACAGGAAATGCTAATTGCACTGTCTATAATTATATATGCACGTTGGCTGAATCATGTGATAGGCAGTATAAATTGACAATAGTAACTTATGCAGTTGCGCTATCCCTTGACCTTTAATAAATTACACTAAAAGGATATTGTTCCAGCTCAAGGACACTGACCAATCGCTGTTCCACACTGTGCCATGCTGGGATGTAAGTAGAAGTCTGCAGTTAACAATCTCTAAAATAAGAACTAATTTGCTCCCTGTAAACAGCTTTTCAAAACTAATGGAGTAGAACGTATATTCTTAATTAAAATCATAGATGTCAACATTTTACAGTAATTATTTCTATAAATGCAACAGAAAAAATATATTAAAGCCCATTTAAAATTGCAAGGTTTGACATTGTTGCACTTTCATCTGTATAATGGAAATTAAAATGGAATAATACAAAAAGTAGGTTGGCAAACGGTGCGTGCGTTGCATTCTTTCTGGTTACCTTTTGTCCAATTATATTGCAGAAATAGAGAGTATGTGTATTGTACATTACTTGTATTAATAAGTGATACAATTATGCCCCTGTATTTAAGAGTTATGCAGGTGGGTATGGGGAGGGGGAGAGTTGGCCAAGCCCTGAACTTGGCCGAATCTGTAAAGGTAAGTTTACTTACCAGCTTCCCTGAGCTGGCTCCCTCTTCTTCTCTTCCTGGCCTGAAATGCTCCGCTGGGCTCCCTGGCTGAAAACATTTGGTTTGGCTGCAGCCAATCATTGGCCACAGTGGTGACCGGCTCCCCTAACACCATGAAAAATGGTCAGATGATGCAAGGGAATCCGGTCATCGCCAGCAGCAATGTCAAACCATATAATTATAGTCAGGAAGTCCAATGGAGCATAAAAGGCCTGGGGCAGAAGAGTGGGGAGCCAGTGCTAGTAAGTTTCCTTTAAAGGTCCAGCCAAGTGTGGAGGGTTGTAAAAAAAAAAAAAAAAACATTCTTGCAAATGAGAGAATGGAGAAATGTTTCTGAGAACCTAACATGAATTTATACATAATACCTTCATGTCCATATGCTTCCTATACTAATGTTACCATTGCACATGCATTACAGTGTAATATTTAAATATATACTATGCATTCTGTAAAAATTGTTCCTAACATAAAGTGATTGACTTCAAATAGTATTATAACATGCTTGACCTTAGGATTCCATGTGAAAGCCCATGCCTACCAACTGACTCTCTGGAACTCTGGTGGGTACATCCAACCTTGTATTTTAATTTTGAATCCGTTTTCCCATCATGGCATTCTGTTACTCTAATTTACAAGTGTTTCAGAAATGCTGAAATATTCACATTAATTTCTATATAAAAGTTCTGCTCAGTAAGTAGATAAAGTGTTTTTTGATTATAAGAAATCTTCACTTTATTGCCATAAATGGGATACAGGCATATGTTTGCAAATTTAGAACTTGCTGCAGGGGAGAAAGGAGGGCACAGACATTGGGCACCAAAGCATCACCTTCAAAGCAACTGGTCTTCCCTGCTTTCCCTGCATGATCTAAATGGAGCAACACAATAAAATCAGTGCTGTGTTTTTGTTTTGGATATTGGCATGGTCATGGACACCTAGGCACCCACTTACATTGTATTTGGGAAGTCTCCAAACCCTTTCACTTTTTTTACATTTTGTTATGTTGCGGCCATGTGCTAAAATAAAAAAAAATAAAAAAACTACTTTTTGTTGCACCAATTTAGCTCTGCACAAATATCTTTCTTAATAATCTCTTAGCGGTTTGTACACCTTCAGTGGTGTTCAGCTATGGTATACAGTATTCAGTTGATAGAGCATGATTGAAAAATGTCTTACAGCTGGCAATTGCATGTCAGAGAATAAAAAATAAGTCACGATGAGGAAAAAAGTGCCTGTAGAACTCAGACACAAGATTATGTTTAGGCATAGATCTGGAGAAAGGAACAAACAAATTATTCTGGACTAAAAGTTCCCAAGAGCACTGTGGCCTCCAAAGTTCTTAAATGGAAGATGTTTGGAACAACCAGAACAACTGACCACCCCACCAAACTAAGTAATTTGAGAAGAAATACCTTGATAAGGGAGGTGACTAAGAACCCAATGGTCAGTCTGGGTGAGTTCTAAAAGGTCCTCTGTACAGATTGTAGAAATGTCCATAAGGTCAGCCATCACTGCAACACTTTACCAATCACGGCTTTATAGCAAAGTGATCAGAAAAAAAGAATCTTGTAATGATCAGTGGGTGCAAACACGCTGTCCCACGTGACCAACTTCCTCAGAGGGAGATGTCTAAGTGCACTGCTCGTTCTTCATGATATCTTTGATATGTGAGGATAGACTTTCCTGAGAAGTACACCAGGTTCTACCTCTGAGGAGGGCTGGAACACAAGGGAATGGAACCTGGGTGTGGACCCACTGGACTGACCTCTAGATGGCATGGTACACCCAGAGGGTGCTTGGAGGCCATATCAGGAAGTGGCAATCTAAGGTAAGAGTACAAGGTCCAAGGACAGGGCTGGCAGCAATATGGCATAGTCTGTAAATGAGGTCCAAGGTCAGGGCAGGTGGCAATATAGTGAGGTCCATAAATGAGGTACAAGGTCAGGCGGCAGACAGGCATAATCCGTTAAAAAAGATCCAAGGTCCGGTACACAGTAATAGTGAGAAACACTTTCACTAAACAAGAACTAGACTAGGCTATGAACCAAAGTTGCCTAGCTGCCTTTATGCAGAAGGATGCACCTTTAAATACATTCTGCAGACCAGCTATAGGCTGGAGAAGATAGGTGGTGTGCACGTGTTGCCTCACATAAGGAGGAGAGACATGTCCACACACATCCTATATGCATACAAAGAACTCTGAGCCAAAACCCAAGTGCTGCTCAGAGCCAGGAAGGATATTCTGGCGGCATAAGCACAAAAAACAGCTAAAAAACTCCGCTGCTCTCATCTATCAGCATGGTGTGCCGCAGCGAGGAGGAGTGAGGAAACCTGACGCCCATATCTGCATGTAGGGACAGAATCACAGGCACGGGAAGCCTGGTTAACACTTCTCCTCAGTAAAAGACACCTAAAAGCCTGACTAGAATTAGCAAAAAAGCACCTAAAGGACTCATATTGTGAGAAACAAGATTCTCTAGTCTGATAACACCAACATTCAACTTTTTTACCTCAATTTTAAGCATCATGTCTGGAGAAAGCTAGGCACTGCTAATCACCTGCTAGTCCAAATTATATACCATTCCTATAATTAAGCATGTTGGGGGCAGGGTCATGCTGTGAGGATTTTTTCCAGTGGATGGGGCAAGTCAGGATTCAGGGCAAGGTGAATGGAACAAAGTACAAACCGGATTCCAAAAAAGTTGGGACACTATACAAATCGTGAATAAAAACTGAATGCAATGATGTGGAGGTGCCAACTTCTAATATTTTATTCAGAACAGAACATAAATCACGGAACAAAAGTTTAAACCGAGAAAATTTACAATTTTAAGGGAAAAATATGTTGAATCAGAGTTTCATGGTGTCAACAAATCCCCAAAAAGTTGGGACAAGGCCATTTTCACCACTGTGTGGCATCTCCCCTTCTTCTTACAACACTCAACAGACGTCTGGGGACCGAGGAGACCAGTTTCTCAAGTTTAGAAATATCAATGCTCTCCCATTCTTGTCTTATACAGGCCTCTAACTGTTCAATCGTCTTGGGCCTTCTTTGTTGCACCTTCCTCTTTATGATGTGCCAAATGTTCTCTATAGGTGAAAGATCTGGACTGCAGACTGGCCATTTCAGTACCCGGATCCTTCTCCTACGCAGCCATGATGTTGTGATTGATGCAGAATGTGGTCTGGCATTATCTTGTTGAAAAATGCAGGGTCTTCCCTGAAAGAGATGACGTCTGGGTGGGAGCACATGTTGTTCTAGAACCTGAATATATTTTTCTGCATTGATGGTGCCTTTCCAGACATGCAAGCTGCCCATGCCACGCACACTCATGCAACCCCATACCATCAGAGATGCAGGCTTTTGAACTGAGCGTTGATAACAACTTGGGTTGTCCTTGTCCTCTTTGGTCCGGATGACATGGCGTCCCAGATTTCCAAAAAGAACTTTGAATCGTGACTCGTCTGACCACAGAACAGTCTTCCATTTTGCCACACTCCATTTTAAATGATCCCTGGCCCAGTGAAAACGCCTAAGCTTGTGGATCTTGCTTAGAAACGGCTTCTTCCTTGCACTCTAGAGTTTCAGCTGGCAACGGCGGATGGCACGGTGGATTGTGTTCACTGAAAATGGTTTCTGGAAGTATTCCTGAGCCCATTCTGTGATTTACTTTACAGTAGCATTCCTGTTTGTGGTGCAGTGACGTTTAAGGGCCCGGAGATCACGGGCATCCAGTATGGTTTTACGGCCTTGACCCTTGCGCACAGAGATTGTTCCAGATTCTTTGAATCTTCGGATGATGTTATGCACAGTTGATGATGATAGATGCAAAGTTATTGCAATTTTTCGCTAGGTAACACCTTTCTGATATTGCTCCACTATCTTTCTGCGCAACATTGTGGGAATTGGTGATCCTCTACCCATCTTGGCTTCTGAGAGACACTGCCACTCTGAGAAGCTCTTTTTATACCCAATCATGTTGCCAATTGACCTAATTAGTGTTAATTGGTCTTCCAGCTCTTCGTTATGCTCAAATTTACTTTTTCCAGCCTCTTATTGCTACTTGTCCCAACTTTTTGGGGATTTGTTGACACCGTGAAAATTTGATTCAATGTATTTTTCCTTTAAAATTATACATTTACTCGGATTAAACGTTTGATCTGTCATCTACGTTCTAATACAAATAAAATATTGACATTTGCCATCTCTGACATTTGCAGAGGGGCAGTAGATCCCCAAATTCAAGAGTGCAATCTATGTAGCAACATACCCAAGAAGACTGGAGGCTATAATTGCTGCCAATGGTGCTTTGTACTGAATAAAGGAGTTAGTTTTAACTTTTTTTAAAATTGGCAAAAATTTCGAGCATTCTGTTTTTACTTTGTCAATATGGGATAGTGAACGCAGGTTGATGAAAAAAACTTGTTTTTATTATTTTATTTAAGCACAAAATAAATTGTGGTAAAAAAAATCTGACATTCTGAGTGCACTGTATGTGACTCTTATGAAGCTTCTGTTACACATGCTGAACTTGGAAAACTACTTTTAACAATAAGCTATACTTATTCATATAAATTCTATATCTGGCTATGAAATTTTAAAACAAGTATGACATTGTTTATTATAATACATGTTTTATTTCTGGTAATTTTTTGACTAATATTGTATTAATATTTTTCTGTATTTTACTTATTGTATCTGCTAAAATTCATAATGTACTGAATACAATTCCCCAAGCTCTGTGCCTTCATTAACGATTCAAAGTCTAGAATTATATGCAGAACACTTAACAAGCGTGCTTTAACCATGCTAAAATATTTAACACTCCACAAATCTCCTTCTTAAAATGATGAGTGGACCATATTTAAAGTCGAGAAAGTGTAGTTTAAAAAATGTCAAGTCCATTAAAGAGCATTTACTTTCCAGACTTATGCAAATGATTTCCTCACTATCAACCAAATGAAAACTATTTGTTTCACTTTAGTAATTATAATGACATAATATTTGACAATATGATTTCAAAATACTTTAGCTCATAAAGAAGATTAAATAGGAAATTATTCTACAAATTTATTTTCTGCTACAGTAAATAAAATCCTACAGTAATCTGTAAAATCCCAAATTATTCTCCTACTTAATGTCTGTTGTTGGTAAGCTAGAGTGTTAGTTTTTCTACATAAAGACACATTCACATGATGGAAATTGCATAAGGATTTTAGTGTGTATTCCAAGTCTCAATTATGTCAAGGGAAAATCAGCATAGATATTCAATCAGTGCATATTTTTTTTCCAAGTGGATTTAAAAATCACATCATAAAAAAAAAATACATAAATGTCATATAGTGAAGTGAATGTGCAGTGAGCCCCTGAGGTGCTGATGCAGAGGGTAGGAGAAGTAATGGCCCTGATGAGGTGTTGTGTCAGTGTACTTCCTCAGGCTGCTGATCCCTGGAGATTGGTGCAGTGGGAAGGTAGTTTTTAGCTTGTGACATGTCTAGCAGCATAAAGTGCAGATTCTGGCACCAGATGAAGCAGTATGATGGCAGGTTGGATGGCAATTGATTGCTACTAGCCATGGTGGATATACGTGTCCTCTGTAATTAGGCTTGATGTTAGTTTGGCCTGCTGACAATTTAGGTGATGGATGTCTGAGCTGCAGTCCATCACCTTGCAGCAGTGTCTGTAAAGCTGTATTCCGCTGATCACTCTGTTATTTTGTCACATTGGTGCTTTCTAGAAGCAGTATTCTATTATTTGCTTATCTCTCTAGAGTGTTGGTCTCACAGGAGGATAATATCTGGTTCCAAGGAGTAAGAGCTTTGACATGAAATTCCTCTCCTTTCTCCAGCTCAACTGGAAATCTCCATCTTGGCATGAAGCAGAACTAGCCCACTCCTACCAAGAGAGGAGAAACAGGGTGGTTATCCATTGCCAACTATACCTCTTCCTAATGGACTAGACAGCCAAAACTATTTGCAGATACACCCAGATCTGGGGTACTGCAAATGACACGTGGAATCTTTAACACATATACCTCACTGTTTATCCCCATTGAATAAGGTTAATTTGTGTGAATTTCTGCCATGCATTTCAAGATGGATATTTCCACCTGAAAAAAAAAGATAATACCAGAAGTATAAAGAAACCCATGTGTGTAAGCATAGTATGATCCATACCTTATTTTTATGACCCTGATCTTAGTTCACTGATTATCCTTGGGTTGTGGGCATGCCTGATGGTTGTACAGTACTTGTACAGAACAACATCCCCATCTGATCACTCCTTGCTTCCCTTAACATTTGAACTGCAATAAAAAGGTCAGCTCTGCTCATAACTATGTCCTTGTTTCTTGTCTACTATGCATACATAATGCAGTTTTTTTTGTTTTGTTTTTTGAGAGTCTTTAGAGGTGGCTTGGCTGGTAACTTTTTTTCACATGTACTCGATACAAGTTTTAGAACTTTGCTACAATCAATGGAGATTGTTACAGTAACATGCAATCATAAAACATATGCATAACTTATTTAGTCAAATACTCGCTAATAAAATATAAGATAAGAATATCCCATAAAGTGTAACTGCCATTAAATGTTTATTTGTGAAATGTATAGGGGCAGTGATATTGACCATTTTTGTATTCTACTTAAATTACTGAAATCATACATTTCTATTAGAAAAATAGCTGTAAAGTGGCCCATTTTAAGCCTTAGCAACGCTCCTCTGTCTTCTGTTTACATAACAGTGGAGACTTGCTCAACGTTGACTGTGTTATGTAAACAGAAGACAGAGGTGCATTGCTAAGGCTCAAAATGGGCAACTTTACAGCTATTTTTTCTAATATACATGTATGATTTAAGTAAAGTATATTACAAAAATTGTCAGTATCACTTGAAATAACACAAAAAATAAAATGGCTGTTACACTTTAAGTGTATCTCTGTCAAGCATAGAGTAGTACAACAATAAACTAGAGAAGTATAGTATCCATGTGTAAATTTAAAAGAAAACAGTCAACTAAATCACTAAATAAATGAGCAGTAAAACAAAAAAAAAAAAACCTGAGAAGAACTTGCTTTGATCAAATGGGGTTGCTTTCTGGGTTGAAATAAAGATGTCACAGTGCTGGTTCAACCATCTTTACTTCATCACTTAATGCTGTCTCCTAGACCACCAGACCAACTTCCTACAGCAGAAACTAGATGGCAAACAGTTTAATGAGCTTGCATTTTATGTGTTTGCATGTGTCAAACTACAACTACATCTGGATGAACCTTTTCTGTATCATATAACCTTAGAATCACTAGTGTAAGAATGTATTTTACCAGGAGGTCATCTTGCATGACAAGTATTTTTGGCACCAAGTAAAGCATGCAAAATTGATTTTACTAGCTACAACTTAATCTACAGCTAGAACTTTAGTAACCATATGTAGATCCTTCTGCATTGGCTGTTGAAAATATTTGCACTCAAGTATAGTATAAAGTGGCATTGTTGTCCTCTGTAATATAGTGTACCAAAGGCATATACCGTTCCAATTCCATCTAATATTCTGTGAGGTTGATCTGGTGGAAAGCAAAAAACTAAAGAAAAAAGAAAAAAACAAATGAGGTAGAAGCCATTTCTCTTCTTATCTTACGAAAAGTTCCTTTCAGACTTCAAATCTGGCAATTAGAATTACTCACTGGAACCATGACCTTTTTCCAAAAATTTTGTAACTATAACTTGTAATATTTATTATACTCAAAAAATGCATTCAGGCTCCAATTGAACTCTTTTAGTAAGTTCTCAATCATCAGCTCTTCTGGTAGAGTTCAATACTCTCACTGCTCTCACAATAAAGATCACTGTGCTACACTGTATGCATAGCTCCCATTCACTACTGTGGGAGTTACGGAAACAATGTAACTCAATATGGGACATCCCCTATGACGCTTCTTGAGGTTTAAATTGTTTATCACTGGAAAATTAACCTACTTAAAACTTCACTTTTATATTAGGTATTTTCTAAAATAAGTCCCACAAATAGATAAATGTTGTAGATGACTACAATTAAATATCTGGCAAATAAACTGCCATTTATAGGTACATAGCACCCACCCCCCTTTTCCTATCTTCTTCTTAGAAAAGGGGTAAAAATATTGCTTAAACCTTTGGAATCTATTTCCACAGACAAATGGAATTACACAGAACCTCAATGATTTTTCATTTTATAATGAAATTTGTATAATAATGTATCTTTCAACACTGAATTTTTATAACCACTCATGGTTTGATGTATTTCCTTCAGGCTGATGTGGTGAATCTGGGTCTTAGGCTGTGTTTGATGAAGATTCCTTTTGGATCCGTGGACCTTAGTTGTAGATTTGTCTGTGGAAATAGATTCCAAAGGTTTAAGCAATATTTTTACCCCTTTTCTAAGAAGAAGATAGGAAAAGGGGGGTGGGAGATATGTCCCTATTAGTTTTATTAAGCCCTGCCTGGAAGCGGAGAGGTCTCCCGCCTAAATGCGGAAGAATCACCCCCTAGAAAGGGACCCCACTTATCGGTGGCTGACCCTGGTAATTCTTGCCCTATAATGATAACTCCCAGTGCCTGTATTCCAGATACTCCATCTAGTATAGTCCCAATGCGTTTCCTCTGTCAATAGTGATATTGGCAGATTCATCAGGGAATAAAAAAATGAAAATACAGCTTGATAGCTCTAGCTGATGCTCCGACTGATGATGTGCAGTCCAGGGCGATATCTGGAACCTGCTCCCTAATATACCCATTATAATCAAATAAAGTTAATACATGTGTGTAACTTACATTCGTCCATAGCGTGCGTTCCACCACCATGAAGCGGAGCCGGAAACTTATCACCGTGGATCTGTAAGCCGTGTACCGGGGTGGGCTCCCCAGAATACAGCAAAGTCACAGACAAGGAAAGCGACACTGACACCAGCTTAATATGCAAGAACAGAAAACTTTACTTAAACAACAAGTAAAAACATAAGCATCACCAAAGCAATACTAACATGCATAGAAATGCTATATCCCGGACCCACAGTCAATGTCCCTGCCCACTGGAAAGGCCTAGCCGATGGCGGACACAGCAGAGCCTGCAAGTCGTGCTGTGCCGCTACAGAGGATACCCCTAGCCAGTGGCAAATGCAGCAGAGCCTGCAAGTCAATAACTGCACTGCAGTCCAGTACAGTACAGCCTAGCAAAATGATATAAATCCTAACTGACTAACTAATGCAAGGCCTAGGCTAGTCTCTGTAACTTCAGGTGCCACACAATATATTGCAATCAGTAACCAGGTGTAATGACCTGTGTCCGTTCTGGGCCCGAGAATGCAGCCTACCAGAGATGGCCACCAACTTCTCAGCAACCGTGCAGCCTTACTTGATAGTGAGGCCTTCTGTCCACACACTGGACTGGTCTTCCTGGGACAACCTCTCTTTCAAAAGAGCTGGATACAGAAAGGATATAACAGCTACTCTCCTTCTTTTGAGTGTCCATTAACTGCCGGACATCTGCAAGCCAGGATGGAATCGGATTCAGTCCCTCACAGAACAATCCTTCCACCATGCAAGATCAACACTTCCTGGTTTACTCACCGGCAGCAGCATGAGTCATCATCTGTTTTACATATTCAAATCTCAGAGTGTGCTGGCTGTAGCTGCAAAACAGTGGCCTCTAGTGCCCGGAATGCCAAATGACAGTTTAAGTACAGACATTATGCATAAATAGCTGTTTCACAATCTCACAGATCTGTGTCTGGAAATGCGTCCAACGGAAATACGTATGTGGATTGACAGCGGTCAAACGCAGGTGGAACGCATACATATGCGCAGGCGCTTAGAGATATATTCAGCGCCTGCATGGTTCATTTGAAAAATATTCTATGTAGCTCCCTGGCGCTTGCGGGAGCCACTTGTGATATTGATAAACTTACTGAATAATCACTGTCTTTTAACATTCACTTTGGTATAATTATAATTTATAGTTCATAAACCATGTTGAAGTCAATTTTAATGATTATAGATATATTTAAAAAAACACTTGAAGCCAAAAATATTAGGAGGGTAAATAATACTATATTAGGGTATATTAGAATGGGATCAGCGGTCTTTTAAAAGGGGAACCAGGTGAATAGAGAGATAGGGCATATATTGATTTTTAGACACTAATAGCCTTATCTAGATGCCCTTCTTCACTTATGACTTGATTAATATTGTTCAACCTTTTTCGGTCTGATACATTTACTTTCTGTCAGGTCTAGATGTAATTTATACACAATGTACATTACTCACAGGTATATGGATATAGCGAACAATCATATAAAACATCCAAAGATAACACCTCATTGAGGCTTAGTGGGCTCACCGTTTTTAGTCTGTGAGTCCACTCTGCCTCCTTTTTAATATTTTTATATTTAAATCTTCTCCGCTTGGTGAGGGACGTACAACTTCAATTACACAGAACCTCAATGATTTTTCATTTTCTTCATGGAAGTGCTGTATATGTCTGGAGATAGTTGTGTCTCTTATGTCTTATATCTCCTAAATGATCCACAATCCTTCTTCTTTGCTCCCTTTTAGTTTTCCCCACATACTGGAGTCTCCACATACATGTACACAAGTACACAAGTGCACGACTCCTGTTGTTTTACAATTTTAAAAGTCTCTGATGGTATATGTTTTATTAGTTGTGTTACTAGTGAAAGTTTTGGTTTGGCAGATGTGTAGGCAGGCTATGCAGGATCCATATTTGAAAGTGCCAAGAGGTCTTCTATCCAACCAGGTGCCTGATTTTTTTATAGGTGAATAGTGGCTATGGACCAACCTGTCTCCTAGTGATCTACCTCTTCTGTACATTATGGCCGGATACGCGGAGAGGATATCCTTCACGTCAGGATCTATACGTAACATTTCCCAATATTTTTGTAAAATGTCTCTTACTTCCCTATTACAATTATCAAAGGTTCCCACTATTCGAAGCATAGGGTCTATTTTCTGCTTCCTCACTTTATTAGAGGACAGTAAATCTGTTCTATCAGCATTCAAAGCAGATTTAAAAGCTGTATGTAAGGATCGGTCTGGGTACCCCCTCTGCTTAAATCTAATTTCAAATCCCTGGCCTGATTATAAAAATAATTTTTGGTAGTACAGTTTCTGCGGATTCGAAGGTACTGCCCCTTTGGAATACCACATTTTATGTTAAAGGGGTGATGACTTTCCCATCTTAGCAAATTATTGGCTGCTGTAGGTTTCCTATAGGTTTTTGATTTAATAATACCATCAGTCAGAGTAATGTACAGATCCAAAAAGGCCAGACCTTGGTCGCTTATCTAAGAAGTAAAGTGCATGCCAATCTTATTGCTGCTTAGTTCAGCCAGAAAAGCAGAGAATAGTTTTATGGAGCTGCCCCAGAATATCAATATATCATCGATATAGCGGCCCCAGAAAACTACACTCGACGTCCAAACACTCACCACCGCATCCTCCCACTAGCCCAGGAACAAATTAGCATATGTGGGGGCACAAGCGTTCCCCAGTGCTGTGCCCCTGAGCTGGTGGAAGAATTTAGCGTCAAAGAGATAATAATTGTTTCGCAGGACGAATTCCATAAGTTTGAGTACAAATCGATTGTGCGCTGTACATTGAGTTGCCCTACTTTTCAAGAAATGATTCACCGCACACAGGCCCAAATCGTGAGGAATGTTACTATAGAGCGCTTCTACATCTATGGATGCCAATAAAGCACCCTCTTCAAGATGTAGTCCGTCAATTTTAGTTAATAGGAGAAGTATCTCTAATGTATAACGGAAGTGCCGTAACGAATGTTCTCAAAATCTTATCAATATATATGCCTACATTCTGTGTTAGGGAATTAATCCCTGCCACTATTGGGCGGCCCTTAAGACGGGCAAGACCCTTATGGATTTCGGGTATAGTATAAAATGTTGGAATCTGTGGGTGAGGTCTTAACATAAATTTTATCTCATCACTAGACACTAGTTTTTCTTCAAAGGCCTCCAGAAGTAAAACTTCCAGATCAGTATAAAAATTCAGTGTAGGGTCCATCCTAAGTATATTATTTAAAAAATTGTCATTGGATACATTCTGGCACTTAATTTGTTTTTGTTCTAGTCTATCTAGTTCCTTGGTGACTATATTGAGAAAAAGATCTACTGTATTTGTCTCCATTTGAGGGGGAATTTAATACTTTTTGGTTTTAGATTGGTGAAAGGACCCTCCCCAAGTCTCCTTTCCCCTTCTGAGAGGAGATCTGCCATTGTTTTAACCAAGGGAAGATCCTCCAATGGAACACCTAGTTTTACACTTTCCTCTAGATCATTTTGTTTAACTTACGGCAAAAAAGATGGATATTTTTGATCCAGGGGAAAGAGGTATATTTGGTAGTTGGTAAAAAGGATGTTCCCTTTGCAAGAACAGAGATTTCGGCCTCTGTAAAAAAAAAAAATTGGTGTTAAGTTGATGATCTGCCCTTTCTGGTTCTGATCTATTTTTCCTGTCTGGGGCGGTCCCTCAAATGATATGGGGTTCCCCCTGACTCGATGGTAAACCAGAGGATCCAGAAGGATATTGCTCCTCTGGATTTCTCTGGTCGTTTCTGGTTTGGTTTCCCCATCTTTGATTTCTGCTTCTAGATCTAGATTCTCTTGGCCCCTGTTGCCTCTATATCTAGGTCTCCCTCGAAATAAAAAAAAATCTGCTGATCTTTCTGTATCTGATGTTTCTATTTCTGATGAAGAGACTTATTTTATAATCAGTCTATCACTTATATGACTATAAGCTCGTTTGTAAATTACTTTCCTTTTTAGAAAAGTCAGGGTCATTTTTAAACTTGAGTGTTTGATCTATTAGTCCCTTCAATTTAGTTGAGGTTCTTTCTGGTGTAATTCTCTCTTCTGTGAGTAACAGTCTCATTAGATTGTGAGCTTTCTGTAAATGTCTGTTCCCATTTTGCCAGTGGATCCGGTGTTTGGGATCTTATTGCTGGTGTAATAAAGATACGCAGACCTTTAGGGACAATTTCTGCCTTAATATAATTCTCTAGAATTTAATGTTGTCTCTATAACATACATATAGTTCCTTGAATAGTGACTTTAAATTGCCCGGTGTATCATCTATCTCAATATTTTTGTCAGAAAAAACCTGTGATGCTTCAACAAGCCATTGATCCGTGTTAATGGGGCCTGTCAGAAAACTAGTCATCATAAATAAAGAGTTCACAGTAATAGTTAATGCATTTTGTGTAGGTGTATATCAACAGTTTATCACTGGAAAATTAACCTACCTAAAAAATTAACTTTTATATTAGGTATTTTCTAAAATAAGTCCCACAAATGGATGAATGTTGTAGATGACTGCAATTAAATATCTGGCAAATAAACAGCCATTTATAGGTACATAGCACCACATTCACCATATAATAATGTATCTTTCAACACAGAATATTTGTAACCACTCACGGTTTGATGTAGATTTCCTTCAGGCTGTTGTGGTGGATCTGGGTCTTAGGCCTTGTTTGATGAAGATTCCTTTTGGATCCGTGGACCTTAGTTGTCGATTTGTCTGCTGTAAATGGGATCCAAAGGTTTAAGCAATATTTGGACCCCTTTTTTAAGAAGAAGATAGGAAAATGGGGGTGGGAGAAATGTCCCTATTAGTTCTATAAGGCCCTGCCTGAAAGCGGAGAGGTCTCCCGCCTAAATGCGGAAGGATCACCCTCTAGAAAGCGACCCCACTTATCGGTGGTAGAGATCTTGCAAACTTAAAATTTTCCGTTCACAAACAGCGAACGCGATTTTCTGCAAATGTTCGCGAACGGGCGAACTGGGCGAACCGCCATTGACTTCAATAGGCAGGCGAATTTTTAAACCCACAGGGACTCTTTCTAGCCACAGTAGTGATGGAAAAGTTGTTTCAAGGGGACTAACACCTGGACTGTGGCATGCCGGAGGGGGATCCTTGGCAAAACTCCTATGGAAAATTACATAGTTGACGCAGAGTTGGATTTGAATCCATAAAGGGCATAAATCACTTAAGAATCCAATTATTTTTTTTGAACAACGTGGTTTAAAACATCCAGTGTGTGTATACGATCAGGTATGATGTATCGATCAGGTAGTGTAAGGGTTACGCCCGCTTCACAGACATTGACAGACCAAACTCCCCTTTTAATGCACCGCAAACAACCGCAAACAGTCCATTTGCCCAACAGCAAACTTCCCATTTGCACAAGGTTGGATACCAAGCTAGCCATGTCCCGTTGATGTCATTGAAGGTTTCTTCCTCCACCCAGCCACGTACAACACCAAGGGTCCCCGAAAGGTGAATTGAATTGATTTTTTGAACAGGGAGATGGTTAAAAAAACGCTGTCTCCCTCCTATTTGTTTGAATCCACGGTCATTGCGTCTGCACCGTGCAATTTACTGTCACACCCGATATGAGTGGTATTTTCTGTAGTACTATTCTCATCAGTGTAATCCCTGTTACATGACGTCCCCAATCTGGGGTCCATTTATTAAATTGATTTTTCGAACGGGAAGATGGTTAAAAAAACGCTGGCTCCCTCCCCTTTGTTTGAATCCACGCCACGGTCACTGCGTCTGCGCCGTGCAATTTACTGTCACACACGATATGAGTGGTATTTTCTGTAGTACTATTCTCATCAGTTTAATCCATGTTACGTCCCCTAACCGGGGACGTGTGTCGAATTGATTAATCATTGTCGAATTAACGACATCCTGAAATAATTTTGTTCTGAGCTCTGTACTTTCTTTGTATTGGAATTGATGGGGATTTTGTCAGCATTATTTCTAATAAGAAAAATCATAATAAAGTCTCTTAATAGTTTATTTTATGTATTAAAAACCCATACAACTTAAAAAAAATAATAATAATGTTTTTTCTATGAAAAATTATCCAGCCGATCGCTTTTAGTCTGATCATAATGAAGCAACGGCCTTATCTGGGGTGTGGTAACATTGCCAACACACCCATAGAGGTGATGATTGCTTCATTGTGATACGCAAGCCCCTTCACCACAACAAGGTACCGATCACGAAGGGAAATTGACACATGTATGTGCCTTTTTTTTGTTTTTGCAGCCACAGTGCAGCACTAGAGGCCAGAAAAATTAGGCATGTACATATGCCTGAAAAATTAGGTATTGTTGCAGAAACTGCTGTAGCAGCGGCCGGAAAAATTGATGTTTTCCAGGCAGAAAGGTGACTAAAGCATTGCGGCTTGAACCCTAGTTGGTGGCGGAGAAAGTCATCTGGTATGCAGACATTAAATACAGCAGCGTGGGGACCATTTTGAGGCCAAGGCATGTCATCAGGCCTTTTGTTAGTCAAACGTATCCCCCACTGTCAGTCCCTTCGGGATCCATGCCTCATTCATCTTAATGAAGGTGAGGTAATCAACACTTTTGTGACCGAGGCGACTTCTTTTGTCAGTGACAATACCTCCTGCTGCACTGAAGGTCCTTTCTGACAGGACACTTGAAGCGGGGCAAGCCAGAAGTTCTATCGCAAACTGGGATAGTTCAGGCCACATGTCAAGCCTGCACACCCAGTAGTCAAGGGGTTCATTGCTCCTCAGAGTGTCGATATCTGCAGTTAAGGCGAGGTAGTCTGCTACCTGTCGGTCGAGTCGTTCTCTAAGGCTGGATCCCGAAGGGCTGTGGCGATGTGTAGGACTGAAAAAGCTCTGCATGTCCTCCATCAACAACACATCTGTAAAGCGTCCTGTTCTTGCCGCCGTGGTTGTGGTAGGAGGATTACTTTCACCTCTTCCCCTGTTGTGCTGTGACATCCCCCTTATAAGCTGTGTAAAGCATATTTTTTATGCTGCATCCTTTCTGACTTCCGGTAATTTGGTAACATTTCCGCCACTTTCTGCTTATACCGGGGGTCTAGTAGTGTGGCCACCCAGTACAGGTTGTTCTCCTTCATCCCTTTTATACGAGGGTCCCTCAACAGACATGACAGCATGAAAGACCTCATTTGCACAAGGTTGGATGCCGAGCTACTCATTTCCCGTTCCTCCTCCTCACTGATGTAATTGATGGTCAGTTCTTCCCCCCAGCCACGTACAAGACCACAGGTCCCAGATAGGTGACAACAACGAGCACCCTGGGATGCCTGCTGTGGTTGGTCTTCCTCCTCCTCAAAGCCACATTCCTCCTCTGACTCCTCTTCCTCATACTCCTCTTCCAGCGTTGCCGCAGGTCCGGCAAGCAATGATGACAAGGCTGTTTCTGGTGGTGATGGTGATCACAACTCTTCCTCCTCACACTCATCTAAAGCCTGATCCAGCACTCTTCGCAGGGCACACTCCAGGAAGAAGACAAATGGGATGAGGTCGCTGATGGTGCCTTCGGTGCGACTGACTAGGTTTGTCACCTCTTCAAAAGGACGCATAAGCCTACAGGCATTGCGCATAAGCGTCCAGTAACGTGGCAAAAAAATTCCCAGCTCCGCAGAGGATGTCCTAGCACCCCGGTCATACAAATACTCGTTAACGACTTTTTCTTGTTGGAGCAGGCGGTCAGACATTAGGAGTGTTGAATTCCAACGTGTCGGGCTGTCGCAAATCAAGCGCCTCACTGGCATGTTGTTTCGGCTCTGAATGTCTGAAAAGTGTGCCATGTCCGTGTAGGAACGTCTGAAATGACCACACACCTTCCTGGACTGCTTGAGGACTTGAGGAGTGAATGACACCCTGTAACGGTATGAGTGGAGGCCTAGCCACTAGCCAGTGGCCACAATACAGTATGTGGGCCTGACACACACGGGCTTGCAATTTGCAAATGTGATTATATCACAGAAAAAAAATTAATATAATTTTTTTATCAGCAAGGTATTTGAGTGAATGTCACACTGTAATGATATGAGTGGAGGCCTAGCCAGTGGCCACAATACAGTCTGTGTGGGCTTGACACACACGGGCTTGCAATTTGCAAATGTGATTATATCACAGAAAAATGTTAAATATAATTTTTTTTATCTGTAAGGTATTTGAGTGAATGTCACCCTGTAACGGTATGAGTGGAGGCCTAGCCACTAGCCAGTGGCCACAATACAGTCTGTGTGGGCCTGACACACATGGGCTTGCAAATGTGATTATGTCACAGAAAAATATAAAATAGATTTTTTTTTTATCTGCAAGGTATTTTCTGTCACACCCTGTATGAATGGTGTGCACGTGCTGTCTGTGACTGAGCCTGCAGCCTCTCACACACGGGCAGGCAACTGCAATATATATATATATATATATATATATATATATATATATTCAAAAAAATAGCACACTGATGTACCAGCCCTGAAAGGACTTTTTGGGGTGCTGTCAGGACGCTGTCCTTACAGCAGATGAGTCTGTGGACACAGAACAATGCCCTAGCTAACGCTTTCCCTATTGAATCAGCAGCACTGTCCCTCCTCTCACTGTGAATGCAGCTTCTGAATGAATCTAAAATGGATGCTGTCCAGGAGGTGGGAGGGTCTGCTGCTGATTGGCTGGAATGTGTCTGCTGACTGTGAGGTACAGGGTCAAAGTTTACTCAATGATGATGTATAGGGGGTGGACCGAACATTGCATATGTTCGCTAGTGTTGAGCGGCATGTCCCATATTCGAATTCGCGAAATTTCACGAATATTCGAAAGAATATTCGTAAAATATTTGCGAATATTCGAATTCGTTATTATTTCGCATATGCGATAATTCGAATTTTCGCATCGCATAATACATATTATGATGCAAAATTCGCATGTGCGCTAATGAAATCGCCTTACGAAGATTCGCAACTCAATTCAATCACTAATGTAAGAATGCAAAGCCCTTTGCCTCTGTTCTGGGACGTGCCGATATTCGCCTGTGCGCTAATAAAATCGCCTTACAAAGATTCGCGCCTCAATCACTTTCTAGGCAATGTGAGTAAGATCTGAGCTTTTGGACTTTTGGGAATCAATCGAGATACAGTGGGGGGTGATGACTGTAGTTGACAGAGTACAGATCAATGTCATCTGTAAGGTGGAAAGTAAAATAAAAAATACGAATATTCGTAAATCGAATTTTACGAAGTTCTACGTATTCGCGAATATGGTGCTATACTATATGAATGCACAGGCCTTTGCCTCTCTGTTCTGGGGACAAGTGTAGATATTCGCATGTGCGTTAATAAAATCGCCTCACGAAGATTCGCAGCTCAATTCAATCACTATTGTAAGAATGCAAAGCCCTTTGCCTCTGTTCTGGGACAAGTGCCGATATTCGCATGTGCGCTAATAAAATCGCCTTACGAAGATTCGCGCCTCAATCACTTTCTAGGCAATGTGAGTAAGATCTGAGCTGTTGGACCTTTGGGAAACAATCAATTATATGTGTACTGTAATTTTGTGGCAAAAAAAAAAAAAGAATATTCGTTTTTACGAATATATAGCACTATATTCGAAATATTCGCGAAATCGCGAAGTTGCGATATTCGCGAAAAAAATTCGCTTTTCGAATATTCGCGCTCAACACTAATGTTCGCCCGTAGCGGCGAACGCGAACAAGCTATGTTCGCTGGGAACTATTTGCCGGCGAATAGTTTGGGACATCACTAATCGGTAGCTGACCCTGGTAATTCTTGCCCTATAATGATAACTCCCAGTGCCTGTATTCCAGATACTCCGTCTAGTATAGTCCTGACGCGTTTCCTCTGTCAATATGTATTGGAAGATTCATCAGGGGATAAAAAAATGAAAATACAGCTTGATGGCTATTAGCTAGATAGCTCTAGCTGATGCTCCGACTGATGATGTGCAGTCCAGGGCGATATCTGAAACCTGCTCCCTAATATACCCATTATAATCAAATAAAGTTTGAATTGTAGCTTAATAATCCTCTAAGGATTTAGCTACAGATCTGGCAGACAGGTCAATATGCAGAGAACAAGACACATGCCATTCTGCTCTCTGCGATGGATGTGCATGTATTGTGACATCTTCTGTCGATTGCAGACACAAGCCTGTAATGCAGTGCGACAGGGGCACTATAAAGGAAAGCATATATAAAGAGTGAGGGACTGATCAAAGAATTGTGTGCTTAATATAGCTGCTGGCAGATTTTTCTGCCCATTACAAAGTCTGCATTTTTTATGTATGTAAATGACAGTTTATACAGTTCATAGGAGTATTAATGGACAAAATACGTACTAAATAATTAAAGGGTATACGTCCACTTATGTAATTGAGACAAATCTAATGTGTAAAGGGACGTTAAAAAAAAAAACAATAAAACAAAAAACTCAACCCCTCGGACAAGGGTGGAAATATTGTCATCTTAGGGCACAAGCAATTTCAAAATACACTGCTCAAAAAAATAAAGGGAACACAATGTAACTCCAAGTCAATCACACTTCTGTGAAATCAAACTGTCCACTTAGGAAGCAACACTGAGTGACAATCAATTTCACATGCTGCTGTGCAAATGGGATAGACAACAGGTGGAAATGATAGGCAATTAGCAAGACACCCCCAATAAAGGAATGGTTCTGCAGGTGGTGACCACAGACCACTTTTCAGTTACTATGCTTCCTGGCTGATGTTTTGGTCACTTTTGAATGCTGGCGGTGCTTTCACTCTAGTGGTAGCATGAGACGGAGTCTAGAACCCACACAAGTGGCTCAGATAGTGCAGCTTATCCAGGATGGCACATCAATGCGAGCTGTGGCAAGAAGGTTTGCTGTGTCTGTCTGTCCAGAGCATGGAGGCGCTACCAGGAGACAGGCCAGTACATCAGGAGACGTGGAGGAGGCCGTAGGTACGGCATACATATTAGGACATCGTCAGACATCATCCACAACTCCATCCTCCGTCAGGCAAAACTCAATCAGCCCTCAGACATCAGACAAAACTCCGTCCTCCATCAGGCAAAACTCCATCAGACCTCAGACATCAGACAATACTCCGTCCTCCGTCAGGCAAAACTCCATTAGACCTCAGACATCAGACAAAACTTCGTCCTCCGTCACCCAAAACTCCATCAGACCTCAGACATCAGACAAAACTCCGTCCTCCGTCAGGCAAAACTCCATCAGACTCAACAGCCCTCCGTCACCCAAAACTCCATCAGACCTCAGACATCAGACAATACTCCGTCCTCCGTCAGGCAAAACTCCATTAGACCTCAGACATCAGACAAAACTTCGTCCTCCGTCACCCAAAACTCCATCAGACCTCAGACATCAGACAAAACTCCGTCCTCCGTCAGGCAAAACTCCATCAGACCTCAGACATCAGACAATACTCCGTCCTCCCTCACCCAAAACTCCATCAGACCTCAGACATCAGACAAAACTCCGTCCTCCGTCAGGCAAAACTCCATCAGACCTCAGACATCAGACAAAACTCTGTCCTCCATCAGGCAAAACTCCATCAGACCTCAGACATCAGCTAAAACTCTGTCCTCCCTCAGACATCAGCCAAAACTCCGTCCTCCCTAACTCAAAATACGCCCTACTACACACACTCTTCACCTGACGGAGCTGCTAGCTGCTGGAGAAGCAAAGGACCTGTGATGACGTCATGACCATGTGACGAGTCACGTGTGTGGGAGGGGTCAGATGTGCACAGCAGCTGGTAGAGTGTACAGAACAGTAGCCATCAAATAGAGCTCTGCACTAGAGATGTGTGTGTAACCTGCATGTAGCAGAGCTGTGTACTGTGTTACAGAGATGTATGTGTAACCTGCATGTAGCAGAGCTGTGTACTGTGTTACAGAGATGTATGTGTAACCTGCATGTAGCAGAGCTGTGTACTGTGTTACAGAGATGTATGTGTAACCTGCAGGTAGCAGAGCTGTGTACTGTGTTACAGAGATGTATGAGTAACCTGCAGGTAGCAGATCTGTATGTGTAACCTGCAGGTAGCAGAGCTGTGTACTGTGTAGCAGATCTGTATGTGTAACCTGCAGGTAGCAGAGCTGTGTACTGTGTTGCAGATCTGTATGTGTAACCTGCATGTAGCAGAGCTGTGTACTGTGTTACAGAGATGTATGTGTAACCTGCAGGTAGCAGATCTGTATGTGTAACCTGCAGGTAGCAGAGCTGTGTACTGTGTAGCAGATCTGTATGTGTAACCTGCAGGTAGCAGAGCTGTGTACTGTGTAGCAGATCTGTATGTGTAACCTGCAGGTAGCAGAGCTGTGTACTGTGTAGTAGATCTGTATGTGAAACCTGCATGTAGCAGAGCTGTGTACTGTGTTACAGAGATGTATGTGTAACCTGCAGGTAGCAGAGCTGTGTACTGTGTAGCAGATCTGTATGTGTAACCTGCATGTAGCAGAGCTGTGTACTGTGTAGCAGATCTGTATGTGTAACCTGCAGGTAGCAGAGCTGTGTGCTGTGTAGCAGATCTGTATGTGTAACCTGCAGGTAGCAGAGATGTGTACTGTGTTACAGAGATGTATGTGTAACCTGTAGGTAGCAGATCTGTATGTGTAACCTGCAGGTAGCAGAGCTGTGTACTGTGTAGCAGTACTGTATGTGTAACCTGCATGTAGCAGAGCTGTGTACTGTATGTGTAACCTGCATGTAGCAGTGCTGTGTACTGTGTAGCAGAGCTGTATGTGTAACCTGCATGTAGCAGTGCTGTGTACTGTGTAGCAGAGCTGTATGTGTAACCTGCAGGTAGCAGAGCTGTGTACTGTGTAGCAGAGCTGTATGTGTAACCTGCATGTAGCAGAGCTGTGTACTGTGTAGCAGAGCTGTATGTGTAACCTGCATGTAGCAGAGCTGTGTACTGTGTAGCAGAGCTGTATGTGTAACCTGCATGTAGCAGAGCTGTGTACTGTGTAGCAGGGCTGTATGTGTAACCTGCATGTAGCAGTGCTGTGTACTGTGTAGCAGAGCTGTATTTGTAACCTGAATGTAGCAGAGCTGTGTGCTGTGTAGCGGAGCTGTATGTGTAACCTGCATGTAGCAGGCTGTGTACTGTGTTACAGGGATGTATGTGCAACCTGCATGTAGCAGTGCTGTGTACTGTGTTACAGAGATGTGTGTGTAACCGCATGTAGCAGAGCTTTTTACTGTGTAACAGAGATGTGTGTGTAACCTGGGAACTATAAAAAAGTGTAAAATAAAACATAAAAATTCAGATCACCCCCCTTTTCCCAAAATGAAAATAAAAGAACTAAAAAAATACACATCATGGGTGTCGCAATGTGTAAAAACACCCATTGTATAAAAATATATTCCCCATACGGCAAACGGCAAAACAGAAGAAAAAAAAGAGTCCAAATGTCCGATTCGCCGTTTTTGGTCGCTTCATTTGCTACAAAAATGTAAATAAAAAGTGATCAAAAAGTCTTAAACACCCCAGAATGGTATCAGTGAAAAGTTCAGATTGCCCCGCAAAAAATGAGCCCCCATCCAGCTCTGTACACATAATTCCCAAAAAGTTATAGAGCTCAAAATATGACAACAAAAAAAAAAATCTGATTCTGTAAATCTCCTGTCACTCCGAGTTACTCAGAATTGGTCGCCCTAATTAATAAATACATGCAACATGAATGCATATATGCCGCTTCACACAGATCACAAGTGTTAGCCTCTTGCACATGAACGTTGTTGGTCCATTCCGTGCATTGGGGACAGCAATTTGCAGTCCCCAATGCACGGGCAACGTGCGTGCAGCGGCCGGGACAGATCCAGACCCATTCAACTTGAATAGGTCCGTGAATATGTTCTACTTTTTTGCTGTGCGGAGGCATGGCCAGAAACACCACGGAAGCACTCTGTAGTGCTTCTGTGGGGATCCGATCCGTGTTTCTGTTCCGTTCAAGTGAATGGGTCGACATCACGGATGCGGGATGCACACGGCTGGTGCCCTGTGTATTGCGGAACCGCAGTATGTGGTCCACAATACGACCACAGGCACACAGCGACCATGTGCAAGAGGCCTTACAAAGATGGGATTTATGGTGCACATCCTCTTGTGCTTCCCATATTCCACAGATTTATATCACACAGCTACTTACAGTTGTGCTAATAAGTTTACATACCCTTGCAGAATTTATGATTTCTTAAAGTGGTATTCTCATCTTCCCTTTTTCATACTTACCTTCCTTGAGCGTTCACTTCCTGTATTCTTCTCCCGGCCGGGCCGCGCTTGAGCAGAAGACTGAAGATTCTCTCCCGGCCGGGCCGCGCAATGTCCTGAACGCGCACAGCGCCGCGCATGTGCCATGGTGACTTATTCCTGGCCTGTATAGTACAGAGTCGGCGTGCGCATTCGCGGCTCTGTACTATACTGGCCAGGAAGAAGTCATCATGGCGCATGCGCGGCTGCATGCGCGTTCAGGACATTGCGCGGCCCAGCTGGGAGAGAATTTTCCGTCTTCTGCGCAAGCGTGGCCCGGCTGGATTCGACAGGAGAGGTGGCCGTGACCAGGGGAGACCAAAGACAACATCAGGTAAGAGGGGACTTATTTTCTAAAAAAGGATGGGAATTGGGTAATAAAATGTATTTAGAAAAATTATCACTGTCAAATCATTAACAGATGTAACAGTGATCATTAAGATGAGGATACCCCTTTAACCATTGTTCAGAGAATATGATTGATAACACGGACACTTTTCTCTCACTCATGGTTAGTGGTCGGCTGAAGCCATTTATGTCAAACAACGGTGTTTACTCTTTATAAATCATAATCACAACACAAACTCCCCAAATGACCCTGATCAGAAGTTTACACACCCCAGTTATTAATACCATGTATTGCCCCCTTTAGCATCAATGACAGCTTGAAGTCTTTGGTGGTAGTTGTGGATGAGGCTCTTTATTTTCTCAGATGGTAAAACTGCCCATTCTTCCTGTTGAAAAAAAAAAAGCAATTCCACCACAGTTTTACGTGATTTTTATTTACGACATTCGATGTGCGATAAAACTGACTGGTTACTTTTATTCTACAGGTCAGATCGAATCCGGCAATACCTTATATGTTTAGTTTTTCTTGCGTTTTAATAGTGATAAAAAATTTAAAATATCCGATTTTTTTTGTCGCCATATTTTGAGCCCCATAACTTTTTTGTAATTATGTGTACAGAGCTGGATGGGGGCTCATTTTTTGCGGGGCAATCTAAACTTTTTACTGATACCATTCTGGGGTGTTTAAGACTTTTTGATCACTTTTTATTTACATTTATGTAGCAAATGAAGTGACCAAAAACGGCGAATCGGACATTTGGACTCTTTTTTTTTTTTTTTTTTTCTGTTTTGCTGTTTGCCGTATGGGGAATATATTTTTATACAATGGGCGTTTTTACACATTGCGAAACCCATGATGTGTCTTTTATTTTAATTTTGGGAAAAGGGGGGTGATCTGAATATTTGTTTTTTTTTTACACTTTTTTATAGTTCCCAGGTTACACACACATCTCTGTAACACAGTACACAGCTCTGCTACCTGCAGGTTGCACATACATCCCTGTAACACAGTACACAGCTCTGCTACATGCAGGTTACACATACAGCTCTGCTACACAGTACACAGCACTTCTACATGCAGGTTACACACACATCTCTGTAACACAGTACGCAGCTCTGCTACATGCTGTTACACACACTGCTCTATATACACAGTACACAGCTCTGCTACATGCAGGTTACACACACATCTCTGTAACACAGTACACATCTCTGCTACACAGTACACAGCACTGCTACCTGCAGGTTGCACATACATCCCTGTAACACAGTACACAGCTCTGCTACATGCAGGTTACACATACAGCTCTGCTACACAGTACACAGCACTGCTACATGCAGGTTACACGTACAGCTCTGCTACACAGTACACAGCACTGCTACCTGCAGGTTGCACATACATCCCTGTAACACAGTACACAGCTCTGCTACATGCAGGTTACACATACAGCTCTGCTACACAGTTCACAGCTCTGCTACATGCAGGTTACACATACAGCTCTGCTACACAGTACACAGCTCTGCTACATGCAGGTTACACATACAGATCTGCTACACAGTACACAGCTCTGCTACCTGCAGGTTACACATACATCTCTGTAACACAGTACACAGCTCTGCTACCTGCAGGTTACACATACAGATCTGCTACACAGTACACAGCTCTGCTACCTGCAGGTTACACATACAGATCTGCTACCTGCATGTTACACATACATCTCTGTAACACAGTACACAGCTCTGCTACATGCAGGTTACACATACATCTCTGTAACACAGTACACAGCTCTGCTACATGCAGGTTACACACACATCTCTAGTACAGAGCTCTATTTGATGGCTACTGTTCTGTACACTCTACCAGCTGCTGTGCACATCTGACCCCTCCCACACACGTGACTCGTCACATGGTCATGACGTCATCACAGGTCCTTTGCTTCTCCAGCAGCTAGCAGCTCCGTCAGGTGAAGAGTGTGTGTAGTAGGGCGTATTTTGAGTTAGGGAGGACGGAGTTTTGGCTGATGTCTGAGGGAGGACAGAGTTTTAGCTGATGTCTGAGGTCTGATGGAGTTTTGGGTGACGGAGGACGGAGTTTTGTCTGATGTCTGAGGGCTGATGGAGTTTTGTCTGACAGAAGACTGAGTTTTGTCTGATGTCTGATGGAGTTTTGCCTGACGGAGGACTGAGTTTTGTCTGATGTCTGAGGGCTGATGGAGTTTTGCCTGACGGAGGATGGAGTTGTGGATGATGTCTGACGATGTCCTAATATGTATGCCGTAGGTTGGGCATCAGTGTACTCAATCTCTTCCACTTCTGGGGCAGGGCTAGGTGGATGGCCCACAGAAACCCCGCCAGCAGAGTCATCAAAAAGCATAACAAACTGCTGCATGACTTGGGGCTTAGACTGCTTGGCTTATTTGCAAGGGGGTGAGGTGAAAGACAGATGCCCATGGGCTGCAGGTGCCAACTCTGCGGTTTCAGAAGGGGAACGGGTGGGAGACAATGTGAAGGAACTGGAGGCACTGTCAGCCATCCAATCTACTGCCGCCTCTACTTGTTCTAGCCTCGCCATTCACACACTGGTATTCGGGCCTATAAAATACTGCTGAATGTCCTGTCACTTACGTGCACCTGAGGAAGGTGTTTTATTTGGGCGTGTAGCTGGCACAGATCGACCACGTCCTCTCCCTGCAACAGGAGCTCCACCAGCACCAGCAGTACCACAACCAGGGCCACGTCCCATATTTGATGCTCTCCTCATTCTTTGAGTTCATCCACCGAACTAACAGATAGGTTAACTATATTCATTTCCCTGTCACGTATGTAGTGGAGGTATACTTCACACCAAAAATATGAATATGTTACCCACCGAACTAACAGACGGATTAACTATATTAATTTCCTTGTCACATATGCAGTGCAGGTGCGCCTCACACCAAAAATGGGTATACTGTATATCACCGACCGAACTAACAGTCAGATTAACTATATTAATTTCCCTGTCACATATAAAGTGCATGTGCATCTCACACCAAAAATGGGTATATGTCACTCACCGAACTAACAGACGGATTAACTATATGAATTTCCCTGTCACGTATGTAGTGCAGGTGTACCTCACAGCAAAAATGGGAATATGTCACCCACCAAACTAACAGACAGATTAAATATATTAATTTCACTGTCACATATGCAGTGCAGGAGTACCTCACACCAAAAATGGGTATATGTCACCAACCAAACTAACAGTCAGATTAACTATATTTATTTCCTTGTCACGTATAAAGTGCATGTGTATCTCACACCAAAAAATGGGAATATGTCATTCACCGAACTAACAGACTGATTAAGTATTATATTTTTGTGTCAGGGGTACAAAAATGGTGCATTTCACCCACCAAAAATCACTATGGGTCACCGACAGAATTAACAGCCAGAATAATTATTATAGTTCTGTGTCAGGGGTGCAAAGCTGGTGTATTGGACCCACAAAAAATCATTATAGGTCACCCACAAAACAAATAGCCAGATTCCTAACACTCTCCCTCGCTTCAGCTGCCTGCTTCCTGTCCCTGCATTACTCAGAGCTGCTGGGCGGTGCTACACGTGATTCAGCTTGTATAGAGGCTGGGTCACATGATGCACTTGCCAATCACAGCCATGCTATTACTACTACACGCTCCACATGTTGGAACTCCACTATAAACATGAAGGCCGCGACCGATTTATTGATGATGCAGATGGACAGGACTACTCGCCGGTATAACTTTGACATTAGACAGTGGCAGCTCATGCATAACACCTGCTGCTTGCTCAGGCCCTTTGAGGAAGCTACTTTATTTGTCAGTCTGTATGTTATGACTTTCCAGCAGGTGCCTATGGGCGAGTTTTAGCTTATAGCCTTTACTAGATGGTTTGGTGTATGGGGACTAATTTATTTTAGTACGTCAGATAGATATTGTGTAACTTTTCTGTTACTATTTATGTATCACTAAGGGCCCTATACCTATATATACTCGCTTAGTGGCTATGCAATGGAGTGATAATCACAGTTACTTGTAGTGGTTAGTACCAGATACCGCTTACCTGTAAATCACCCCACTGCATATCACACATACACCTGACATGTGTTCCACCTTTTTGGTGGGTTATTGAGACACCGGCCGGGGGACTACGACAGCCAGATTGTTTGCTGACAAATAAATTCAGTGTAATATTTTATATCTGTGTAATCATGATCTATTTATGATATATAAGGTATATATACTTTTAAATATACTGGGCATTCTATGGTTGTTTTTTAGCAACACTTTTAGGTTTGTACGGCTGGTTTTTCGTTTGCCCTACTCTACGGCATTGTAGTGAGGCCTTCTTTTTTGGTTCTATTTATTCGTCAGTCGCCAGGACTACAGGATTCCAATACTTCACTTCCTGGAGAGCATGCTGATAAATCTGATTGGCGAAGGGATAGAAGACATAATGCCTACATCTCACGGTACCCAAGCCCTGTGTAAGTTGAACTGGCGCAGGAGGAGGATGAGGATGAGGGAGAGGACATAAACGTCCAGGAATTCTATACAGAACTACACGTAGATAGGAAAAATTTGTAACTGGGATTTTACTTTCCTTGAGTCTGGAGGCAGCACATCATGGGTTAATAGTGTGTCATCTTCTTTCTAGGACTGCCCACCTAGTAAAACAAGTAATCAATTAGTTAATTAAATAAATTATAGATCTCATAGGAAGGGACGTTCATCCACGGCTGCTGACAAAACCCCAGTACCAAAGGCTGAGCTCCTAGCATTGATGTCCAGACGATAGTGCTTAGCAAACATCAGAGACGAGGACCATGATGCGGCGTTGCAAATATCTTCAATGGGAACTTGCGCCATTTCTGCCCAGGAGGTTGCTGCAGCTCTGGTGGAATGGGCCCTGATTGGAAAGGGTGGAGGAACGGCTTCAAGAGAATAGGCTTCAATAATTGTGGACTTTATCCACCTCGCAAGAGAGTCCTTAGAAGGCAGTTGTCCCTTTCTTGGACTAGCGAAGATTGCAAAAAGATTTTCAGATTTCCTGAAGTCTTTAGTTCTTTGGAGGTAGATTTGTAATGTTCTTTTAAGATCTAGAGTATTCAGAAGTATCTGTTGCTCATTAACAGGATCAGGAAAAGATACCGGGAGAAATGATTCTCTATTCTTGTTAGCTGAAGAAGGCACTTTCGGCAGGAAAGTTGGAACTGTACGCAATAGGACTCCATCTGGTAAAAAGCGTACATAGGGAAATCTGGACGACAAGGCCTGTAGTTCTCCCAGCCTCTTAGCGGAAGTGACGGCCGTCAGAAATAAAGCCTTGTAAGAAAGCCATTTGAGATCTACATCTTGTAAAGGCTCAAAAGGTGCTGAGGTAAGTCTCTTTAGGACTAAGGAAAGATCCCAAATAGGTGTAGGATCCCTATGCACTGGTTGCAGTCTTCTAACTGCCTTGAAGAACCTGAGGATTAGAGGATGATGAAGGAATTTATTTTCTGTCATGGAGTTAATGGCAGTCATATGGGCTCTCAAGGTATTTGGTTTGAGACCTTTCTGCAACCCACCTTGAAGAAATTGCAGTACTGAAGAGACGTCAAGGTCATTGCAGCCAGAATCAGAACTCCAGGAAACAAATTTCCTCCATATTTTAGTCGAGTCTTTGCGAGAAGCAAGAAGCGTATCAATGACAGACTGTGAGAGACCGTTTGCTTCTAATTTAGATCTTTCAATTTCCAGGCGGTAAGATGTAGACGGTCTAGACTCTGATGATATAGGCCGTTCTTGAGAGAAGAAGATCCGGAGGAGGGAGTGTCACGGCTGAGGATCGGGAAAACCCTCAGCCGTGCGATGCCGGAAGATGGTCGCTGCTCAACCAGGATAACAGGATTAGGGAGCAGGTCACCTCCTAAAGCATCCCTAACCTGACCCTAACTTCTAGCTGCATGGGCCGACCTTTAAGGTAGGAGGACCCATGCTCAGGAACCTCGGAGCCCTAACTCACCCTCCGACCGGTCCCTGAACTAGGAGTCAGGGTAAGACAACCTGTTCCTTCTGGATACGGAGGAACAGGAGTCTCACTGGCCAAGCTTCAAGGAAGGGAGAACAAATACAACCTATGGCAATGGCAGGTACTTGCCACAAACATATCACTAACCTGCCACAGACACAAAGCCTGGAACCCATGTGGAAGTACTGCTATCCACAAACATAAGGACTCAGCACACAACACACATCAACGGGGACCCAGGACCATAGGTGCAATAAAGAAGCATAAAACCAAACACATCTTCTAGACATCAAACAAAATTATTATTTGCTATGACCAGAAGGATGGCCCCCACTGGCAGTTGGTAAATAGCCAGGAGGATGTCTCCAGCAAGCATGGCTGAAGCACCCTCTCTGACTACTCCCTACAACTGAGGCTTTATAGAGCCACACCTCGTGACTCACACACACAGAAAGGGAGTTAACCCTTCCAATACCACAGAAGAGAAAAACACAACTTAAAGGGGAAATGTCAAAATCCAAGAACACACTGTGGCTGTTGCCGCAGGCAACGACATGGGTGGCAACCATGTCCTGGGAGTCAACCCGAAGGCCGGGACACTGCCACCACATGTACACATCAACCAAACGTTGCCACGGACAGCCACAGTGAAGGGAAGATGTCAGTGCACACCAAACATCAAACAGAGTGCACACAGACATACAAAAGTGTATACAAACACGCACCCAACTCCAAGGGGACCGCACACAACTGTTGTCTGCGGCAACCGCACTTGAGGCCAACAACATTATGCCTCCAGCTGCGGTTGACACTACAACCCAAACTGCGGGCAACTGTATGCGGCTCCCAAGGAGTCACGGCCATCAACATGGTCGTGACAGGGAGCTTCCAGAATTCTCCCCTGGACAGATGAAGGAGTAACGGGAACCATGACCTCCTTGGCCAAAAAGGGGTTATCACTATTATAAATAGAGGCTTTTCTTCTACTATTTTCCGTAATGTCTTCGGAATGAGAGGAACTGGGGGAAAAACTTAGGCGGAAAGGTTCTTCCAACTCATTGAGAAAGCATCTACCACTGCAGGATTGTCGGAGATCTTCAGAGAACAGAACCTGCTTAACTTCTTGTTCGTTGCAGATGCCATCAGATCCCAGGACCGACAACCCCACTTGGCTACAATGTTTTGGAAGACAATAGGATTTAGTCACTTGGTTGACTATTTTCCTGCTCAGAAGATCCGCTTGAGTATTCGAGAAGCCTCTGATATGCAGAGCTTTCAACTCCGCAAGATGTGATTCTGCCCATTTGAAAATCTTCTTGCATAATTGCAGAAGGGGCCTGCTCCTCGTGCCCCCTTGCTTGTTCAAATAAAATACCATGACAAGATTGTCTGAACGGATCAGCACTGACTTACCTGACACCTCGGTCTTGAACTTGTACAGTGCTAACAGTACAGCTTTCAATTCTTTGTAATTTGAAGACTGTCCCTTTTCTCTGGGGGACCAGCGGCCTTGCACCCACTTGTTCTGGAGGTGCGCTCCCCAGCCCTGGCCGGATGCATCCGTTGTGATGGTTACTGAGGAGAGAAACTGGAAATTCTTCCCTTTGATCAGATTGCTTGAGTGAAGCCACCATTTCAGCCTCTGTACTGTGGAGGAAGATAACTTCACCTTCGCCCCCAACTGGTAATGGCTGCGTCGCCAAGAGTGGAGTAGATTCTGCTGAATATCTCGGGTGTGGATATTTGCCCAAGGCACTGCATCCGCAACAGTTGTCAGATGTCCCAGTGTTTACATAACTCTGTGGACGGATGGTGACGGCAGGGATATAAGTGTCTTTACCTCCTTCTTGAGTAATTCCATCTTTGGTAGAGGAAGGTATAACTTCATGGAGACCGTGTCTAACAGGAAGCCGAGAAAAATCTTGGAAGTGGAAGGAATTAGATCGGACTTTCCCCAGTTTAACAGGAAACCTACAGACTGGAGAAGTTTTATGGTCTCTTCTAAATGATGCTGCAGAAGATTCTTTGACTCTGCAATGGCAAGCCAGCTGTCCAAACAGGGGAAAATCTGAATCCCCTGAAGACGAAGCTCCACAACAACGATAGCAATCTTTGTGAAGACCCTTGGGGCAGAACACAATCCAAACGGGAGGGCCTTTAATTGGAAATGCTCCGTTCTTTTCCTCATCCTGATGGCGACTCAAGTATTTTCTTGATTGTAACTGGATTGGAATGTGGAGGTATGCGTCCTTTAAGTCCAGGGAGGACATAAACTGATTCTTTCTGAGGACCGCAGTAATGGACCTTTGTTTCCATTTTGAAATGGATCTTCTTCATGCAACGGTTTACATAACGGAGATCTATAATTAAGCGGCTTTTTCCATCGGGTTTGGGAACACGAAAGACTCTGGAGTAGACGCCTTAATATTCTTGATGAACTGGAACTGGTTCTAAGGCTCCTTTTTCCACAAACTCTTTTAAAAGCTGAACGATCACTGGGTCTCTTCCATCGTTGAGAAGAAACCTGTCTCTTGGTAGATGGTTGAACTCTAGAGCATAGCCATTGTGAACAACATTCAGTGCCCAACAATCTGAAGTAATCTGCTGCCATTTGGGGTAGAAGAAAGACAGGCGTCATCCCACTTTCTGACCGCTGGCGTCAGAACTCAGGTTTGGTAGATCTGTTATCGTCGGTCTTTTTTCTGGACTTCTCTGCAGGAATCCAGGTTCTACGGTCAGATCTTCCATGACTGGAACAGCCTCTAAAGGTAGATCTCCTGGAATCTTGACCCCTGCAGGGACGAAAAAATCTTTTCTCTCTGCGTTTTGGCAGTGGAAAACTTAACACTTTATCTTCCATATTGGCCTCAAGAAGTTTATCGAGATGAGAACCGAATAATTTGCCAGGTTTGAAGGGAAGGGAACACAGGTTTCTCTTGGAAGAGGGGTCTCCAGACCAGAGTTTTATCCATATGACTCTTCTAACAGAATTAGCAAGTGCCATGTTCTTAGCAATAAGCCTTAAAGGGCTTCTGTCACCCCACAACAGTCATTTCTTTGGGGGGGGGGGGGCTAGTTACATTAATTATAGCGCGATATATATGAGAATATAATGTTGTCACTTACTTTCTTGAGAAAACGAAGTTTCATAATATGCAAATCCGGTCTCTACCAGCAAGTAGGGCGTCTACTTGCTGGTAGCCGCCGCAGAAAACTGCCCCCTCGTTGTGTTGATTGACAGGGCCAGCCGTGATCTCCTCCTCCGGCCGGCCCTGTCAGTATTTCAAAAATCACGCGCCTCTGTTCATTCGGCGCAGGCGCTCTGAGATGAGGAGGCTCGTCTCCTCAGAACTCCCTCACTGCGCCTGCGCCGATGACATCACCGAAAGAGAAATTCTGCCGCCAGCTTCAAAGACGGTAGTTGCCAGAGTAGATCTTCCCTGGAGACGCCATCTTCGATGTCTCTGCCTAATTGTCTAAGCCAAACCCTCAGAGCACGGGCTACAGGTACCGTGGCCATAGCTGCTTTATTCATGAAAGCGAGATACGTATGTAATCTCTTAAGCAGAGTATCCGCTTTTTTCTCCATAGCGTCTTTTAACAATGCTGAATCATCTGAAGGGAAAAAATATTTTCTTGTTAATCTGGTTACTGCTGAATCTACTCTGGCGGGAGACTCCCAACTTGTGGATTCCGCAGGATCGGTCTTGTAGATATCTTTGAATCTTGATCCTAGATTAATCCTTCCTACCGGTTGCTCCCATTCTTTATGCATTATTGCATCTAGGACTGGGTGTCTGGGAAACACAGGAGCCTTCTTTTTAGGAAAATAGAAGAGATCATCCTCCTCACGAGTACCAGATTTCTCCTTACTGGCTTCCATGATATTTTTAACTTCTTTTATTAAACGGTTCGCGTCCTTTTTATTAAACAAAAAATTATCTCCAATGAAGTGCGAATCTGAATCAGTAGAAATCTCGCCTTCGGAACGAAGAGACTCCTCAGAAGATGATGGGGATAAACATGGCTTCTTTGATCTCTTCTTTTTAGATTGTTTGAGGAACGCTTTGAACAGAGACATAATTTTTTCTGTTTTGACATCTGACGGATCATCTGGCTGAGTACAATCCTGACAAATATTGGAGGAATGATCCGCGGGTAACTGGTGAAGACATGAAATACAGAGAGACGACTGAGACCTCTGTTTCTTTTTGGATTGCGAGGAATCTTGCGTATCACGGAGACACCTTTCCTGCGGGAAATCATCAGGGAGCGGCTGCTCACAGGCTTGACACATCCTGTGTCTGCTCTTTCTGGATCTCTTTTCCCCCCTGCTTGAAGCGCTGGACATCTGCAATTCAAGGGAGGAATAATAAGTTATGGGGGCAAAATAGAAGAGATCCTTCTCCTGATAGCTGTGAGAACCAAAGATACCTCTAGAATGCTGGAGCTCTGCTGCCTGGTACAAGGGCACCGAGCTCCAGCCAAAAAACGCTCTAAATACCTTCTGAATTTTGAATTTGGCGCTCAAACAGTGCTGGGCGAGCCTGTGACGTCATCCGGAAGCGCTTTGCATCTCACAATGCGTTCCACCACAAAAAAAATTGAAGTTCAGCCCTTGACTTCCGGTAGAGGGATCGCGCTGCGAACCGGAGAGCCAGGACCTGCTGCCGAAGAACCAGGAGCTTCGGGGATGGTGCAAGAGCGGTCGGGAGAGGAGCCAGGGGACAGACCAGGCAAAAACCGTGTCAAGGTATTGCGGGCACAGAAATTCTCCTATAGGTGGGCTACATCCTATGTAGAAGAGGACAAATAAAAAACATGCCGAAGAATTCTGGGAGGGGTCCCTTATAGGGGAGGCTATTAATTTAACTAATTGATTACTTGTTTTACTAGGTGGGCGGTCCTAGAAAGAAGATGACACACTATTAACCCATGATGTTCTGCCGGAGGACGATAGGGGAAGGTTTATCTGCCCAAGCAACAGGAGAGGAGCAGGAGGAGAGGTAGGGTGACGACGAAGATGACGCAGATGACCCTGACAGACCATGGCAGTATGCAGTGGATATGGAAGCAGGGAATACCTCTGAGTCCCTTACGCAAATGGCTAGATGCATGCTAGTTGGGAACTGACAGCCACATTATTACCATTCGGCAGAGGGATGACTACTGGCTCTCCACAATGTTAGACCCTCACTACTGGTCCAGAATGGGGGCCATTTTTACACCTTCTGAGAGACAAGTAAAACTAATCTACTATCGAGACATTTAGTCGGTTGGTCGCTGCGTGTGGTGAGCCATTGCCCATCCTCATGAAGCTCTGACTGGGGGAGTCCTCTGCGCTCACTCTCCACTACCATGACTGCTATAGGGGGTGGAAGTATTGGAGCAGCACCAGCATCATCAGCAGCAACTTAAGTCTTGAGTCTTTAATGCATCCTGAATAAACCACCAAACAGAAGCACATGGAGTAGAACCTGAACCAGCAGGTGGTGGCCTACTTGGAGTGCACTTGAATTGTGGCCGCAAGTGGCCAAGTATGCCCTGGACAAGCTATCCTGCCTAGCCAGTAGTGTGGCATCAGATCAGGTGTTTTGTTTGGCAGGTGGCATAGTTACCCCAAAGAGGACTTGTCTTTCAACACAAAATGTTCAGAGACCAACCTTTAATAAAAATGAATTAGGCATGGATTAACAAGGATTTTCAGACACCGATGCCTGAAGCAACAGACTAGATGATTCTGGCAGTAATAATCTTTCTGTAGTGTGCTGCCACACTGGAACATTGTAACAAATGGATTATTACGTCTGGCCACATGCTGCTGCCACTATTCTGATGCTGCCACTCATCTGATGACACATGCATGCTGCCTCTACTGTCATCTGCTTTCACTATAATCTGCCACCATCTTGTGCCATTACTGCTAGTGCTGTTGCCCCCCCCCCATTTCCTTCCCCACTCTGTTCCAAGGCCACTATTGTGACTTCATGCTATTGCCACCCTCACCACTGTTTTCCAGGGCCAATACAGTGTCTTCATGCTGTTGTCACCCTTACCACTCTGTTTCGGGGTCACTATTGTGACTCCTTATGCTGTTGCCACTCTGTTACAGAGAAACTATTGACCCTGTTTGGCCATGTTGACATCACCATTTAATTTTCTGTTCTTCTTATCCGCCAGAAGAATATAAAAAAAAAAAAAAAAAGCTCCTGTCGTTTCAGCATCCATAAGGACTCTATCACACTGTCAATACTTTGCATCAGGATTTGATAATGATTTGGAAGTCAAAAGGAGGAGAAGGTCCAAAACACAGAAGACAGAACACAAAACACAGATTTCCATCACATGTTATCTCTGTGTTGGACTCCTGTTTTTGCCTTACAAATACTAATCAAATGCTAATGCAAAAAAATGACCAATTACTGACAGTGTGATAGAGGCTGTTAAAGCACTGCATGTAGGTCTTATTTTCCATCTGAATAAAACCGATTTCAGAAGCAAATAGCCTCTATCACATGGTCAGTATTTTGTATCAAGATTTGATCATTATTTAGAAGTAGGTCAAAAACACAGAACACAGGCAAATATTCTCATCATTTTATCTCTGTTTTGGACGCACCGTTTTAAGAAAATGCTGACCAAATGCTGACAGTTTGAAGGCTCAAAATACAGGATCTGCTTTTTTGGGGCTGTTCTGATGGATCAGAAGAATGGAAAATTAAACAGTGATGTCAACACAGCCTTACTGTTGACACACTTCCCAAAGTGTGAGATACATTCTCCCAAAATTTTAACTGCATGCTGGGATATACCTGATTTAATGTGCTTCATGACAAATTAATTTGTAACTAAGCAAATTTTGTTGTAGTAATTCAGCAAAGTGACCAAATAAATTTTTTGAAAACTTGGCTCATCTCCAAACACAACCCCTTTAATGTAACTCTGTTTTGTAATTAATGTAATTCAGTTTTGCTGTGTCTTTTGTTTTCTATTTGCTCGAAGAAACTCTGTGTTGTGGATAGAGACTATCCTGTTGTTAGAGGCAACTGTTTGATACGAGTATACTATGGGGCACATTTACAAAAACCAGCATTTTCACGCCTGTTTTAATTTACCCTTGTCCTACTGGAGGATTAGCTTAATTTATAACGAGGCATGTGTTTAGTCATAAATTTGGCTAACCCTCTAGCAGTCGTGCGCCTGGGGCTGGAATTGTTTTTAGCCAACGTGTATGCCTGTATCCAGATGTACATTTTTGTAAATTTGCTGTGGCCTTCACTGCTCCCATCATGTCCCTGCTCTGCCCCTGTCCCACCCAATTGTTGAAAACTCACAACCAGTCAAAAAGGGGACTTGCAGCTATTTTTACGTCTCAAATAGTCACAAGTTCCTTGATAAATGTCAACCTATGTATCTAATCCATAGATACAGTAATGAACAGCAAATCTAGCAGCAGCCTTCGTGCTTGCACACTATAGTTAAAAGCGCCAGCCTCTCTGGTGGCTGGGACCAGGGAGCATACATACGTAGGACAGCACTTTTTCATATAATGTGCAAGCACGACCACCGCTGATGGATTTCAGAGTGGTCATACCTATGGAAACGAGAAGTGTGCAATGCAATGGAAAAATTAAGGAGGCAATATAGACAGTCATAATACATTAGTAGGTGCCTTGTATTAACATTCCTACATGTTAAATGCCATATGGTGAAGTGAGTTAACCCCTTTAATTGTGTACCCTGTGGCTTACTGAGATATGGCATAAAGCAGTCAATGTTACACGACACATCAGAATTTATACAATATAGCCGGTATAGAAGCACTTTTATATGAATTATTCTGTTCATCTACATGCACGTCTTTTTATGAATAATAATAAGTTCTGAGAGGAGAGCATGGAATAAACTGTGAGACTGAGGCAGTTGTAAAAAGGAAAAATGGATTAATGAGGCATAAAGCTAACGCATAGCACTTGTCAGCAATAATATTACATGATTAAAATGAGATAGTGAATATAATTTATGTATCATCTAGGCGTTTATTTACTGTTATGTGTCTGCTTGCTCGTATCTGATTAAGCAAAGGTGCGCAAGCCTTTTGAACTACATTGCTTACATTCTAGTTTTCATAATTAGGCATTTTGCTGAGTTGTTTCATTGTGAGCCAAGCTGCAGTCTGCCCAACCCTGCTTTAGCAGCTTCTGCACGTCCCATCTTGTACAGTTGTTCGGGAATTGAAAGCTTGCTGCAGCAGATCAATTACATTTGCAATTCTCAAAGTGAAGCATGGTCAGTTTTTCTCTATGCCAATATTAACCCCAACATCAATACTACTTTTCCAACTTGCACATTTATGAAGCCTGGAGAAACAAATTTGCTCATGTCATTGTCTCATAAAAAGGGTTGTTTATGTTTCAGTCCAAAACCCAGTTTTATGGGCATTGCATTTGGGATCAATTTGATTTAAGCGCAGTACATTTACCAATAGGCATCTTTACTGAAGGCTTATAGTTACGAAAACTGAAACACAGCCAGGTCACACAAGAGCGCAATATTGATTTCTACAAATAGATAAAAAGGGATACACATAGAGCTTCATATTTTTCTGTGTTGGAAACATAATACAAATCAGAATTTTCTGATGTTTTGTCAAATACTACAGTGCATTTCATTTCTGCACACTTGACTTCTAAATCTTTAATCTTGTATGCCAGTGTAGACCCAGACAGCATAGGTCCTCTGTGTAGAAACAGTATGTAAGGGTAGATAGGAGTGAACAGATTCTAAATGGATCAAATTCATTATGAATTTCCCCAAAAATCTGATAGCAAATCCGAGACTTTTGTGATTCATTTTGGATGAATAACTCAAAATGACATCTGTCGTTATGCAGATCAGTGCACAATACATCAGGGGAGGGTAACATGACCCGAGGCGGCACACTGGCAGTAGTAGTAGTAGTTTTGCCTATAATGCTTGTAGCCAGTCAGGAGGACTATACTGACACATCAAGGCACAATATAAGACCCCATCTTGTTTTCTTGGGATATGTGTGCTATGAAAAGGTGCCTGATGGGGCGAGAGAAAATAAATGTTATCTGTAGAATACAGTCAGTTTAGGGTCAAGAAGAGACAACAACCAGTTAGATTTCATTAATTGACAGTAGGTTTAAGCTAGTGACTGGGCCGGACTCAGTGTAGTGTCAGGCTGCTAGCTATTGGCAAGTAGTGCTGCAGAATTTAAAGCTATACCACTCATTTTTTATGCATATGCACATCACATATTTCACAATCACAAACACAAACCTTTTGCAGTATTAATCCTGGTGTTGATAGTATCCCACTTGACACATTTTTCTGCATTACAGTTGCTATGTATTGTTCTGGACTAAAATTTTTGCAAAAGTTTCTTAAAAAAGTTACCATGTAACTCATTGACCTAAAAAAATAAAAAAAAATAAAAGAACACACCATCAAAGGAAACTTTATATGTGTGAAATAATGATGATACATGTAGGTAATTACATTATTTAAACAAAAGGATATGTTTATTGGGGAAAACTGTACAATTGAGATATGGTTGGCCATGAAGGCATACAGGGGCTCCTTATTGCATCCTGCAGCACATTTTCCCACATATGCTACACCTGGGCCTGTAGATCCAGCACTCTCATAGGTTGTCAAAGCTGGCCCCCTAACTGGTCCCATAAATGCTTGATTGGCAATAAATCTGGTGACCAGGCAGGGAAAGTTAGCTTTGCAATCTGGCAGAGACATTCCTGAGAAATCTTTGCTGAGTGTGAGTGAGCAGTATCCTGCTGAAAAGTGCCAGTGGAAATACCTGTCATGAGAGGCAACACATGTGGCCATAGGGTGTCCTGAACATATTACTGTCCTGTTAGTGTCACTGTCACTACTTGGGGTGACCGACTATTGTATGTAATGGATTTCTAGATCATCACACCAACAGTTGGGGTAGTGTGTTTCTCCACAGCAAAGGCAGGATTGAAGCACTCAACACAAGGCCTCCACACTCAAACCTGACCGTTGTCTGTAGCAGTCCAAGTTTCTCATTTACAACACCATTGCAGATGAAGGTAGTTGCTGTCAATGACAAACCATCTAATGGGTCTTGTGACACTAAATGTCCTTCTGCTAAGCAAATAAAGGGCCACTTGAATGTGTAATGAAGGGCCACTTGTGTCTGGATGGTGGACAATGAAACTGTGGGAGCTACTCATGCTTGTCAGCAGATAAAACCATCCTCTCTACTAGTAGTCTGTCTGGGCTGTCCAGCACCTGTTCACTATGTGTGCGTGCCTGCACATAACCACTGCTTCCAACGCCTCTTAATAGCTAGGTCAGAATAGCCTAGATGGCAGGGCACTTTTGTTTCAGGTCGAATTTATTCAGTCTTTATTCAGCCCCAGATCAAACGACCAATTCATACAAATAAGGCTTAACATTTTTTTCAAATAATTCTATGTGATCTCCAGAGTCCCAAATCAAGTGTGGGAGGAAATGAGAGAACTGACCACTCTAGGCTGACTGCTATGCAAATAGTGTCCAGGGACTCTCTGAGACCCTCATAGTCTAGTGCCACCTGGCTATATTTAGTACCTGTAGTGTGTCAGCCACATTTCACTAGCATGGTAGTAGTTTATACAAAGAAAAATAATTGTGGGTGGAATTTATCATGAGGGTAATACAGTACAGATGAAAAACTTCTTGAAACTTGTTTCCTGTTTGATTCTACACAGATGTAACTCCAATCAAATGTGCTCCAATTGACCTAAAAATTGGTATATAACACTCACAGGGCTAATATTTTTAATATCCTTTCATTACCTTTTTCAAAAAAAGTTCACAAATTTTTGCTCTCCCTCTCTCATTCCTTTTTAGTCTTTTTAACACAATGACTGTAAGGAATATTCTTTACGTTCCCCCTTATTTGTACCCCTTGTACAAGACTGTAGTATTCAGCTTGGTTTGATCCTTATCTAGCGCTAGAGAGAGTAACTATGACACAAGACACACTTCTGAGCAGTTCAAAGTCACTCTGCATCTTTATTGATCTCATGAGACATATATAGTCCAAAATGACATGATGTTTAAGTTAACCAGTAACACACGTCTTAGTCAGCTACGCATTTCAGTTATCTTATTGTTTATTAGAGTCCAAGGCTATACAGGGAGTGCAGAATTATTAGGCAAATGAGTATTTTGACCACATCATCCTCTTTATGCATGTTGTCTTACTCCAAGCTGCATAGGCTCGAAAGCCTACTACCAATTAAGCATATTAGGTGATGTGCATCTCTGTAATGAGAAGGGGAGTGGTCTAATGACATCAACACCCTATATCAGGTGTGCATAATTATCCTTTGGCAAAATGGGTCAAAAGAAGGACTTGACAGGCTCAGAAAAGTCAAAAATAGTGAGATATCTTGCAGAGGGATGCAGCACTCTTAAAATTGCAAAGCTTCTGAAGCGTGATCATCGAACAATCAAGCGTTTCATTCAAAATAGTCAACAGGGTCGCAAGAAGCGTGTGGAAAAACCAAGGCGCAAAATAACTGCCCATGAACTGAGAAACGTCAAGCGTGCAGCTGCCAAGATGCCACTTGCCACCAGTTTGGCCATATTTCAGAGCTGCAACATCACTGGAGTGCCCAAAAGCACAAGGTGTGCAATACTCAGAGACATGGCCAAGGTAAGAAAGGCTGAAAGACGACCACCACTGAACAAGACACACAAGCTGAAACGTCAAGACTTGGCCAAGAAATATCTCAAGACTGATTTTTCTAAGGTTTTATGGACTGATGAAATGAGAGTGAGTCTTGATGGGCCAGATGGATGGGCCTGTGGCTGGATTGGTAAAGGGCAGAGAGCTCCAGTCCGACTCAGACGCCAGCAAGGTGGAGGTGGAGTACTGGTTTGGGCTGGTATCATCAAAGATGAGCTTGTGGGGCCTTTTCGGGTTGAGGATGGAGTCAAGCTCAACTCCCAGTCCTACTGCCAGTCCTGTACCACTACCAAGCAGTGGTACAGGAAGAAGTCTGCATCCTTCAAGAAAAACATGATTTTCATGCAGGACAATGCTCCATCACACACGTCCAAGTACTCCACAGCGTGGCTGGCAAGAAAGGGTATAAAAGAAGAAAATCTAATGACATGGCCTCCTTGTTCACCTGATCTGAACCCCATTGAGAACCTGTGGTCCATCATCAAATGTGAGATTTACAAGGAGGGAAAACAGTACACCTCTCTGAACAGTGTCTGGGAGGCTGTGGTTGCTGCTGCACGCAATGTTGATGGTGAACAGATCAAAACACTGACAGAATCCATGGATGGCAGACTTTTGAGTGTCCTTGCAAAGAAAGGTGGCTATATTGGTCACTGATTTGTTTTTGTTTTGTTTTTGAATGTCAGAAATGTATATTTGTGAATGTTGAGATGTTATATTGGTTTCACTGGTAAAAATAAATAATTGAAATGGGTATATATTTGTTTTTTGTTAAGTTGCCTAATAATTATGCACAGTAATAGTCACCTGCCTACACAGATATCCCCCTAAAATAGCTAAAACTAAAAACAAACTAAAAACTACTTCCAAAAATATTCAGCTTTGATATTAATGAGTTTTTTGGGTTCATTGAGAACATGGTTGTTGTTCAATAATAAAATTAATCCTCAAAAATACAACTTGCCTAATAATTCTGCACTCCCTGTATATGATATGATGTGAGCAAAAAGCACTTCTTAGTAGTTTTCCAAGAACTTTGCCCCCTACGTGTTCCTGTGTGCGTGATGTACTAATGTATAGATAGTGATGGAATATAAGCTTATATAAAAAATAGGCTTTGGACTGTAATAGAATCCTTCAACCCCCTCTTAAAAACACCATTTACATATAATGTGTTTTTTTTCATTTTGGTCCTTTCTAGTTTTTCCTTAGTTTGCTTGTAAGCCTTTAGGTATTCCATATACCCTTCAGGAGTATAATCCTCAGGCTTTGTTGAGGTTGTGTTTGCCTCTTCCACCTCTACCGGAGTATAGAGGAATGTTGAGTGTACCCCTCTTTCAGCCACATTTTGACATATGGCAAGAAGGGAGGGCACACACTGTAGACAGCAGCAGAGGCACACTATTGCAGCTACCACGGCGAGTACCACTCCTAAGACATACCTTATTTGACCAAAGTCAGGTATCCAGCCAAAAGCCAGTCCCACATCCTTGGTCAACATCTTGTTTTATATGTTTGATCATCTCTTCTAGTTGGCCTATTTTATCTTTTATTCCACGGGAGTGATCTGATAAATTAAAACACATCCCTGTGAACGCTGAGCATCCTATACCATGTTGAAGCAATAAATAGTCAATAGTTGCCCTATTCTGCAAGATAGCTTTTTTATATGATTGTATATCCAGCAGCATATCTTGCAGAATTGCAAGTTTTGATATTGACCTGTGGTTATATATGGCCAACCCTGGTACCCCTATCAAAGACATCCCTAAACTCATGTATTCTGATCTAGAGAGGAGATTCACATTATAATCAAAATTTTCTGGTAGCTATAGAGAAGTGTCTCTCGTGTGTCGTGTCTGCATTGCTAGGAATAGTGGTATCATTGCTAATGTCAACCTAGCTATTGTACAGGGTCCCTCTGTAATATTGGCTGGTATGTACGTGTAACTAGTATTTCCACAGGCCAATACCCATCCTGTTGGTAGAGGTACATGTTTGTCTAGGGGTGGTACTGTTTTTGTAATATTACATTGCATATTTTTTTCTGATACTATCTTTTTACAGTTACCTAGATCTCTATTACAAATATTTGGCTTACTCTTGTTCTGCATTTTTGCTTGTATGTAGGGAGGCAATAATGTCTCATCACAGGTGAAATTATAACATATTTCTGCCGCTGTAACAAGACCTGTGATTATTTCTATCATATTACTTCGTAGAATCTCATATGTAGGACAGTCATAACAAGCATGATAAGGATTTACATATCCATATTTAACATCATGATCCTGCAAATCTGTGTCATTCCATTGGGAACGTAGGCGCCCCGTCCATACATCTACTGGGGTGGGGACTGCTACCAGACATGTCTTCAAAATGTTAGATGCAGATAAAGTGGTTCGGAGACAGAAATCAGATAAGTTCAGAGTTTTGGTCAGGTACAGCCATAAGTTCTCCTTTTTCTTCCACAGATTGTCTTCCCCCCTGCAGTCTGCCTTTGTCTTCGGGTATGTCTGTCTGTTCCACAGCCGTGGCACAGTAAGTAGGAGACACAAAATTGCAATTATTAAGGCACTGCTTCTTAGCCATCTCAAGGAATTTCCTGACTGCGTCATCTCGTTGGGGGTCAAGGCTGTCTGTCTCCGTTAGTACCCCTTCTGTATCTTCTTCGAGGTCAAGGCTGTCTGCCTCCGTTAGTACCTCTGGGCCTCATTGGTGGTCAGGGCTGTCTGCCCCCGTTAGTACCTCTTGTCCTTCTTCAAGGCCAAGGCTGTCTGCCTCCGTTCCTGCCTCCTCTCTTTCTCTCAAAAACTTCACTCGGGTGGCGTGGATCCAAATTGGAGATTGTTCAGTTAGCACAGCTGTTCTGGTTACTGCAACCACGGTAGTAGGTGGGCCATATACAAAATCACCTTGAGCTCTTCCTTTCTTCAGTGTTTTGACCACCACCTCAACCCTGTATGGTTGGGTGGGTTCCTGTGGAAAAGAGGGAGACTTACAAGCAACTTTGTCCTCAGTTTTGTTAAGTACCTGTATCAATTTGGTGACATAGTCCTCCCTTATTAAATCAAAGTCTCCTTCCTGCACTATCATTGGACCCAGGGGGTGGGGAAAGGCCTCCCCATGAGTATCTCAATGCTGTTTATGTCCTATTCCATGGAAATGTGCTATTAAGATGGAAGCACTGTGTTGGAGGAGTGCATAACTTCCCCTCTTCACAGACTAATCCTATCTTAGGATTTTTCTGCAATACTGGATAACACCAGTCTTACTGTTCATGTTCAGTGGCATACCACTGAAGATCAGTAAGTATTTGCAACATCTCAGGGGTTGGAGGTGCCAGACATGGCATCTCCCAATGGTTACACAAACCTGTGGGGTTGCATTTGGCCACTCATTTTGCCACCTTATCTGCCAGCGCATTGCCCTGTGAGACATGATCCTTACCATCTGCTGCCGTGAATCCTCTCCTCTGCCAAATCATACCACGGTCCCACACTACCCCATGTGTGTACCTACTCTCAGTATAGATGGTGACAGGTCTATCAGTATGTAAAATACACGCCCTAGTGAGTGCAATGAGCTCAGCTGCCTGCTGTGTTGAGTGTGGATGTCCTTGAGTAGGCCCACAACATTACGAGTGGTGTGCAAAATGGTGTAATTTCACATTGTGAAAAGAGTTGCCAATTCTACCATCATAGAACAGGCTGCAAGAGAACACAGACATGCGGCATCCCTTGAACAGGGGTGGGCATTACCTTTGAGAAAAATACACAAGGATGCAACTTGCCTCCTTTTTTCTCGTGTCAGTACACCCGCCATGGTTTTACAATTTTGGCGTGCAAACATGTGGAAGGGCATATTATAGTCAGGGAGGCCCAGCCCTAGACTCGACATGAGTGAACATTGCAGATAATCAAATGCATTGTACATTTTAGAAGACCATTTAATTAAATCTGGATTTTCGTCCAGAGTGGCTTGCCTCAAAACATTGTCATAATAGGAGCAATCAGGAATCCATTGTCTACAGTAGTTTATCATACCAAGGAAAGACAACATTTCTTTCTTGGTGTGCGGGGTGACCAGACCAGCAATAGACTGGACTCTTTCTGCGCTGATTCTCCTTTCACCTTTTGTGAGGACAAAGCCCAAATATTCAACCTGCATTTTACACCATTGCATTTTCTTAAGTGTCACTTTGTGACCACATCCTGACAATCATTATAACAGTGATAAACCATCCTGAATGCTGGCCTCCGCTGACATGCTACACAGTAACAAATCATCGACATATTGCAACAGCACAGAACCTTGGGGGGGGGGGGGTACCATGGTCTTAACGTGGCTTGGAGGACTATGCTGTACACTACAGGTGAATCAGCATATCCCTGGGGTCTGCACCAGGTCAGTTGACGTCCATCAAAGGAAAAAGCAAAAAGTAGTCTGGTTATCTTATCAACTGGGATAGAAAAGAATGCATTTTTCAGATCTATCACGCTGAACCAAAAAGCGTCTGCTGGAATGGCAGATAATAATTAAGTGACATCAGGTACAACAGGGGCTATAGGCACAATGATGTTGTTGATGGCCCTTAATTCCTGTACAAAGCGGGTAGTACCATCTGCCTTTGTCACTGGATTCACGGGCGTGCTGTAGGGTGAAATCACCTCTTCCAGGATTCCCTTTTTGTAGGAATTCTTCTATCATTGGCCTAAGTCCATCGAGTTTCTCGTTTGACAGCTGGTATTGTTTCTGATATACTGAGATGACACCTGGTTTCACAGTAGCTGTGCAAAGTGTGCAATCTATGAATGCAGGATTAATGTTGTTAAGTTCTGGGTGGCCCCGTATGTTTGCAAGAATCAGTGGCCCCGGTGTAGAGATTGGAATGAGACCTGAGTGTACTCTTATGCCCTGATTCTTTGCTGATACCTGCAAGTCAAGCTTAATGAACAAATCTCTCTCTAACAGGCTGACTGGGCAATCTAGTATAATGCTAAATACATGATCTCTGATGTAGTCCCTGTCCATGGTCTCGAGTGGTAGTAAATCAGTTTTGAAAGGTTTTATCAAAACCCCATTAATTCACATAGAAGGCTCAGATTCTCTTTCCTCCCACTCTTTAGTCACCTAAGTCCTCCCCTTTTAGTCGGACACTGTGGTCCTCCTTCTGTCTGTCATTAGTGTCCCAGCTGCCCATGAGAACAGAGCTCTGATGTTTAGCACAACACTTAACATGTAACACATAACTCCAAACATTGAAACAAACAGATCGGACAATACAGACATGAACACACAAAGGGCCTATAAAAAATTTTCATTGACTTCAATAAAAAAATTTGCAGCTTGATCAATGCTGTTGGCACCAGTAAAAACCAAAAACTTCCAAGAAAAATAACATAAAATTCTCAATGCGCATATTATATGAGAACAAATACTATACTCCATACACATTCACATTTTCATGTACTCATTTTCACAAACAGCTCATAACCTCGCCCTCATACATAAAAACTGAATTGCACACACAGCTCTGCTAAAAACATCTCTTAATCTTCATACATTTTCAACTCCTCTACAACTCAAAGCCACACCCATTCACATTCCACTGAATCATGTATTCCAACCTATTCACACAATTTCTTTGTTTCATTTCAAAACTTTCAGCACAGACAAACACAGCTTTCCTGGAAACAGATAACCACACCCAGCTTATAAGAAGACAATATACATGTTATAATCATAAAGTAATTTTGTTAAACCTAAATCATCTTATATGCCAGGTGGTCTTAGTTAGTGTTTGCACATATATAATAATTGTTGCTAAAAGCTGGATTGTTACACATATAACATTTCTTATTCTGCATAATTCCATATCCCATGAAGGGTCAGGTTCAAAATACGGCCAGGCGGCAGTGTCGCCTAAGAATAGACCCTTGACCATGTCCATGTGATATATGCTATTGTCTCCTTCCCTGGGAAAGGGGTCTACCGCTTCCATTTCCTCTTTACACCCTGCCAAATTATCTACCCATGGGTTAACAAGGTAATACTTTGTTGGACTGACTCGGGCAACATATTGTTTACATGTTTCTCCGATTTTTTGACTACCCATTATCAAAACGTATTTTCTTACAAAAAGAATTCAAAACAGTAATGGCAAAAACAAAACAGAATGTTAGTCTTGGGACGACAGCTGTACACTTACGACCCAGCCTGTCACTTCCCCTTATATAACTGTGTGATAAAACAACTTATCATGCAAAACTTCTACAATTATCAAACAACTTATCATGCAAAACTTCTACAATTATCTTATTTAAGAATCAAATCAAGCTGTAAAACCTTCTGTTCCCTGAACAGATTTTTTACGGGGCTCCCTGAGCCCCCTGAAGTGCACTTTCTATGTTACTGGACTCCCTGAGTCCTTTCTATTCCCGGAACAGATCTTTTACGGGACTCCCTGAGCCCTCTAAAGTGCACTTTTCCTGTTACTGGACTTCCCTGAGTCCTAAGGCAAAACTCCCTGAGTTATGCTTACTGTATCCCTGACACAGTACTTCACCCGAAGTCTATCTATGGGTCCCTTATGTACTTACTTGAATTGAGATGTGGCCAGTGCCCCTGGAATGGCCAGAGGACAGGTGCCTCTTCTTACCAGACCTGAAGATGACCTTCCCAATCCCGGACGAGCCCCCAAGTTGTAAGGAATATTCTTTACGTTCCCCCTTATTTGTACCCCTTGTACAAGACTTCAGTATTCAGCTTGGTTTGATCCTTATCTAGCGCTAGAGAGAGTAACTATGACACAATACACATTTCTGTGCAGTTCAAAGTCACTCTGCATCTTTATTGATCTCATGAGACATATACAGTGGGATGCGAAAGTTTGGGCAACCTTTTTAATCGTCATGATTTTCCTGTATAAATCGTTGGTTGTTATGATAAAAAATGTCAGTTAAATATATCATATAGGAGACACACACAGTGATATTTGAGAAGTGAAATTAAGTTTATTGGATTTACAGAAAGTGTGCTATAATTGTTTAAACAAAATTAGGCAGGTGCATAAATTTGGGCACTGTTGTCATTTAAACCTTTAGAACTAATTACTGGAACTCAAATTGGCTTGGTAAGCTCAGTGACCCCTGACCTACATGCACAGGTGAATCCAATTATGAGAGAGTATTTAAGGAGGTCAATTGTAAGTTTCCCTCCTCTTTTAATTTTCTCTGAAGAGTAGCAACATGCGGGTCTCAAAACAACTCTCAAATGACCTGAAGACAAAGATTGTTCACCATCATGGTTTAGGGGAAGGATACAGAAAGCTGTCTCAGAGATTTCAGCTGTCTGTTTCCACAGTTAGGAACATATTGAGGAAATGGAAGACCATAGGCTCAGTTCAAGTTAAGGCTCGAAGTGGCAGACCAAGAAAAATCTCGGATAGACAGAAGCGACGAATGGTGAGAACAGTCACAGTCAACCCACAGACCAGCACCAAAGACCTACAACATCATCTTGCTGCAGATGGAGTCACTGTGCATCGTTTAACCATTCGGCGCACTTTACACAAGGAGATGCTGTATGCGAGAGTGATGCAGAGGAATCCTTTTCTCCGCCCACAGCACAAATAGTGCCGCTTGAGGTGGGCTAAAGCACATTTAGACAAGCCAGCTTCATTTTGGAATAAGGTGCTGTGGACTGATGAAACTAAAATGGAGTTATTTGGCCATAACAAGGGGCGTTATGCATGGAGGAAAAAGAACACAGCATTCCAAGAAAAACACCTGCTACCTACAGTAAAATATGGTGGTGGTTCCATCATGCTGTGGGGCTGTGTGGCCAGTGCAGGGACTGGGAATCTTGTCAAAGTTGAGGGACGCATGGATTTCACTCAGTATCAGCAGATTCTGGAGACCAATGTCCAGGAATCCATGACAAAGCTGAAGCTGCACCGGGGCTGGATCTTTCAACAAGACAACGACCCTAAACACTGCTCAAAATCCACTAAGGCATTTATGCAGAGGAATAAGTACAACGTTCTGGAATGGCCATCTCAGTCCCCAGACCTGAATATAATAGAAAATCTGTGGTGTGACTTAAAGAGAGCTGTCCATGCTCGGAAACCATCAAACCTGAATGAACTAAAGATGTTTTGTAAAGAGGAATGGTCCAAAATACCTTCAACCAGAATCCAGACTCTCATTGGAACCTACAGGAAGCGTTTAGAGGCTGTAATTTCTGCAAAAGGAGGATCTACTAAATATTGATTTCATTTCTTTTTTGTGGTGCCCAAATTTATGCACCTGCCTAATTTTGTTTAAACAATTATAGCACACTTTCAGTAAATCCAATAAACTTCATTTCACTTCTCAAATATCACTGTGTGTGTCTCCTATATGATACATTTAACTGACATTTTTTATCGTAACTACTAACAATTTATACAGGAAAATCATGACGATTACCAAGGTTGCCAAAACTTTCGCATCCCACTGTATAGTCCAAAATGACATGATGTTTAAGTTAACCAGTAACACGCATCTTAGTCAGCTACGCATTTCAGTTATCGTATTGTTTATTAGAGTCCAAGGCTATATATGATATGTGAGCAAAAAGCACTTCTTAGTAGTTTTCCAAGAACTTTGCCCCCTACGTGTTCCTGTGTGCGTGATGTACTAATGTATAGATAGTGATGGAATATAAGCTTATATAAAAAAAATAGGCTTTGGACTGTAATAAAATCCTTCAATGACAGCAATAGTAAACAAGGTCAGGGTAACACTGATACACAGTACATAGCTATGGGTAAATGCATGATTGATAGTGTTACCAAACAGTGTATTTAAAACACACTGCACCATGCAATTATGATTTTTTTTTTTTAATAGAAACCCTCATAAAATTGTCCCTTATTGGGGAAAATGAAGCCCAAAGACACACAATGTAACTTGTTTGGACCAAGAATAAAAAAAATATGCCTTAACAGGTCCCTGCCCCTGTTTATGCTCAAAAACATGACACTGTAATAAGAAGTGGTTTGTTTTGCACAAAATTCAAAAAATGAATGAATTAGTTGCGGTGGTGGCATAAGTAGCTTCAGCATCCATACAGTGCAGAACGTGATAGTAAGCAACAGACAGCAGTAGTGGCATGATAGCAGCAGTGGTAAGCAACAGACAGCAGTAGTGGCATGATAGCAGCAGTGGTAAGCAACAGACAGCAGTAATGGCATGATAGCAGCAGTGGTAGCCAAATGGTAGAGAACATGATGGCAGGCAGGAAGACCACGGCAGTGCCATGATGGCAGAAGTAGCATGCATACGTTACAAAACATGATGGTAGAGAAAGCAGATAGCAGTAGTGGCATGATGGCAGCAACAATAGCCATAAAGTATAGAACAGGATAGTAGGCAGACAGGGGTAGTAGTATGATGGCAGCAGCAACAATACAGTACAGTAAATTATTGTAGGCAGGCAAACTGCAGCAGTGGCATGATGTAGCACCATCAAAAAGGGTAAATCTATTCCTTGGCCTCAGCAAGAGGTGTGTGAAAACTCTTACAGATTCATGCCTCATTCATTTTGTCTAAAGCGATATTTTGTACACTGGTGGAGGAAAACTTTGTTTGTGTGTTACAACGCTACCTCCCGCGCTTAAATTCCTTTCTAAGATGGCATAGGAAGCGGGAGAAGACCATATAGAGAGAACGTTCTGGGCCAGCTCAGCCATTGTTCTATTCTGCCTGCTCAGAAGTTGATGGGATCAGAGAAGACAGTATGCTTGGGAGAAAGGCCAGCGTTCAGGTAGTCCAGCACCTGGCTGTTCATACAGTAACTCTATTTTCTAATTTGCGTCAGCTTGACATGGCAGATTAAAAAATTGTTCCATCATGTAGATGATACTGATTTGGCTGTTCCTGCTTTGGCTTCTGCAGCATGTAGTAGCAGATATGGCGAGAGGTGGGCAAAGAGGGGCCTCCTAATCAGACATGTGGAACACAGGCATCCGCTCGGCAAAAGTTGGGATAAGATGCGGTACACAGTGTTTCCTGGTAATAAAGGAATGTGGCCTTCATTTGGCAACAGGAAAACATTACCCCATTTTACTTTGATAGTGAGGGTCTAAAGGCATGGCTATCCAGCAATCAAAATATTGCTTTATGGTAAGGATACATCTGTCTTTATGTAAACAAGCAATCATACAGCTTGCTATTCTTACCAGTGTACCCAAAGTCCCAGTTATTTCTAGCTGCACCCCCACTGAGATGACTGGTCATCCTGGCTAGTATTTTTGTCATGCTAATTAGGGTTGTCCCCCTGCGCAAACAAATCCTCACACTCATTCTGCTGTTCATCACCCTCCTTCAGTGATAGCTCCACATCCTCATCCTCCACTTCCTCCACCATGGGATTTCTCTGTGTGGTCCTCAACAACTACAGGGTGGCCATCCAAATGCGTAAGCTGTTCTTATTTTACCATCTCTTTTTGCATCAATGTGAGTGCCTGCTCAGGGGTATGACATTGCTAATGCTGCAGTTATCCCTATGACAAATCGTGTGGCCTTTTCGAAGTGCCTGAGTACGCAGCAGGTGCCTCAGATGAACTGCCATTGCCTGACATTGAAACAGCATATGCTCCCTGATGAAGTTGTCTGGTGCATGACAAAATCATTCACGGCTATACGCTGCTTGTACAAATGCTCTAGCACACTGTATGTAAGGTGTAATTCCAGTAAGTTGAAGCATCGCAGATCAAGCAGTACAGGCCTTGCCACATGAAAAAGGCTGAATATCGAAGATAGTCTCCTAGATATGGCCAGCACTCTATGCAAGCCAGTAAACTTTGCACAACGAAATTTATCTGGTGTGCCATGTGATAAGCATGTGTTATTTTCCCCATATACAGTGCAGCCATGATGTTCCTGCTATTGTTTCTGACCACATTACCCAGTTGGCAGTGGCATACATACAGGGGTCGCAGTTGCGACCAGGCCCAGCACTCCAGAGGCCCGGGGCCCGGCCGCCTGTGGACCCCCCTGGCCCCTGCAGTCAGTGTTCCCTTCCCTGTAACTAAGCTGTGCGGGTGGGCGGCAGCACAGCCATATCGCGCCGCTCAAGCTGCTGGCAAAATGCCAGTGCCCAGCAGTCAGTGCAGTGAGTGTCAAAAACATCTCCGTCATGCGACTCCTGCCCCGTCTGCCTGTTCCTCTCACTTTATGAATGAAGCAAGCGAGGCAGGAAGCGCATGACAGAGGGAGAGATGTTAAGCTCAAGCTGCCGACGCGGCGGCGAGTCTGGATGCCACGCACCGGCAGCACAGCAGCAGCAGGGCGAGGAGTGGTGCTCTAGTTCGGCTGCCCACTGCTGGCCATGTGAGAAGTGGGAGTGGTGAAGCGGCCGCCGCTCAGGAGACTTGCGTAGCAGCAGTTGGAGTGTGGTTGGGGCTTGTCTTCCCGGCTCGTGGACCTCCCGCAGTGCATGGCCCATGTGCCCGCCCTGCTGCCCTGACAGCTGCTCACTCCGCAGCCGCTGCCCTGTGCTCTGCATCTCAGCAGCAGCGGCAGCAGAAGAAGCGCGGGGAGGAGCTGGGCCATGACAGTGGAGAAAAATGTCCTGCAGCAGAACTCCCAGAAGGAAGGAGCTGCCCCCTGTGTGTGCACAGCTCTGGGCACTGCCCGGCCCCGCTGCAAGTGTCCAGCCTCCTCCCTCCCCAATGATACATTACTAGAAGGTACTTGTGGGGATATCTATAGAGGGCACTGTTGTGGGGGGATGTGTGCAGGGCACTGTTATGGGGGATCTGTGGAGGGCACTGTTATGGAGATATATGTGGATGACACATATATAGCATAAGATGCTATATATGTGTCATCCACAGATATCCCTCATGTGTGACCTCTACAGATATCCCCCATGTGTGCCCTCCACAGATATCCCCCATGTGTGCCCTCCACAGATATCCCCCATGTGTGCCCTTCACAGACATCCCCCATAACTGTGTACCCTCCACAGATATCCCCCATAACTGTGTGCCCTCCACAGATATTCCCCATAACTGTGTGCCCTCCACAGATATCCCCCATAACTGTGTGCCCTCCACAGATATCCCCCATAACTGTGTACCCTCCACAGATATCCCCCATAACTGTGTGTCATCCACATATATCACCCATAACTGTGCGCCATCCACAGATATCCCCCATAACAGTGTGCCATCCACAGATATCCCCCATAACTGTGTGCCATCCACAGATATCCCCCATAACTGTGTGCCATCCATAGATATCCCCCATAACAGTGTGTCATCCACAGATATCCCCCCATAACAGTGTGTCATCCACAGATGGCAGTACAGCAGGATTGCCATCCAAAATCCGCCTGCCCACACAAAGCGGTACTGTTGGGAGGCATGTTGGGTAAATGGTAGGGGAGGAAGTGGGGTGGGGGAGGCAGGTTGGAGGGGGCAGCGGCGGATTGGGGGATGGACGGGGAGGGGGCCCCACGGATCAGTTTTGCACCGGGCCCCCATGGATTGTGTGTACTCCACTGCCAGTTGGAGTGTACGGGTGGACAGCCAGCAAGATGTTTGCTGCTTAATGCAGTAAACAACTGATTGGATGTGTGGCTATTTTTGACCATGCCGATCAGCTGTAACACAACATGGCAACTCTTTATGCACATGATCGGACAGAGTAAAAGTTGGAGCAACACTCTGCCCTGTTCGAGACAGGAGCAGTGTCCATGGTGGATGACATGGAGAAGGTTGATTAGCACCTGCTGTCAGTACCAGAATGAGATGTGGAGATGTCAATAGGACCTGGCCTTGTTACTGCAGTGCTGCATTGCTGCTGCAATGCAAAACATTGACCCAGTGGGCCATAAAAGGCATAAACTGTGCCATAGTGGCCCATAACAGTTGCTCTAGGTTGTGGCATGCACCTTGCCATACAGTGAGAATGGCAATTTTAAAAGAATTGTTTTGTAAAAAAAAAAATGGATAGCTGGGCAGAAATATGAATAACACAAAGCAGAATTAAAGAGGACCTTTCACTAGAATAAAACATCTAAACGAACTATACAGACATGTAGAGCAGTGCCCAGGGATCTCCCTGCACTTACTGTTATACCTGGGCGCCGCTCCGTTCTCCCGATATAGCCTCCGGTATCTTCATAGTTAGGCTCCACCCAGGGGAACCTGCCGGCGTCTCATTCTCCCATGCTGTAGCACTGGCCAATCGCAGCGCTCAGCTCATAGCCTAAGAGGCTTTTTTTTCTCTAAGGCTATGAGCTGAGCGCTGCGATTGGCCAGCGCTACAGCATGGGAGAATGAGACGCCGGCAGGTTCCCCTGGGTGGAGCCTAACTATGAAGATACCGGAGGCTATATCGGGAGAACGGAGCGGCGCCCAGGTATAACAGTAAGTGCAGGGAGATCCCTGGGCGCCGCTCTCCATGTCTGTATAGTTCGTTTAGATGTTTTATTCTAGTGAAAGGTCCTCTTTAATTCTGCTGTGTGTTATTCATATTTCTGCCCAGCTATCCATTTTTTTTTTACAAAACAATTCTTTTAAAATTGCCATTCTCACTGTATGGCAAGGTGCATGCCACAACCTAGAACAACCTTCATCGGGCTGTTCTCGGTACTGCCTGCTCCCGGTGACCTCATGTGTTTCAGAGCGGCTCGCAGCGCAGTCACAGGTAAGGACTTACCTCTGCATCGCCGGACCTGGGAGTGAAGATGGCAGATAGCATGTGTTCATCGGCGAACACTGCGGCGGAGTCTGAACAGGAGAATAAGCAGCTGATGATGATGACAAGAACACTGTAATGCTGGGGAAGCAGCCTGTCTGACATAAAGAAGACTAGGAGAAGGAGGGCAGTTGGAATGTTGGCCAGTTATATTTTCCCACAAAATCCAGTGATGCCACCTCATATGCTGCAGTAGAGCCTGGTACCTATGTTTGTGTTTAATCCTGCACAGATGTGGTTTTGTGTGCCAGCCATGTGGAGAAAAAACACCATATAGGAGTTTCTCCCACAGAGCTAAAGGCAGCCTGCACCCACAGTATAAGTAGCATCACCAGTTCCTAAGTTGACTACAATAGAAGTAGATCTGGTCCAGGTGGTTTTTGGGAGGTTATGGCAATACAGTAGATTGTCTCTGCTCTTTATTACTGCTGTAGACACCGCTCTACTCCTCTGATGTTACCTCTTCCTCAGCTACCCGGTCTGGCTTCATAGTCCTTTCCAACACACAATCATTGCCCTCCCCACAATAATGTGATATATGATCATGGGTTCATTGTCCTCCCTCCAGATTCCCTGCTCTGTATTACCCCCAAGTGCCACTGTTGCTACCACTGCCCCTAAGGCCACCACCATGGCTACAAGTACTGCTGGTCAGATGGCTGGTGCTGCTACTATTGCTACTACTAATATTCTCTTGAATGATGAGGCATGGGTTTTTCATTTTCCATTCTTCCTTTTTCCAGAAATTTTATTATAAGACCTATTAAAAAGTTATGGGTTTGGTACACAGATTATTAAATGGTACTAGCAACATTGTAAGTGTTCTTCTCTAATTTAAAGACAGAGGCACAATTAAATGTCTCTTGTCCACCTAAAAATACAGTTCACACTGGTATTTGTTTATTTTATGCCTTTAATGTGTTTTTAAAGTACTGCATTGTCTTCTGCTTTATCATAATGAATGTATATTCCTAAGAAAAAATAGCCCACCTCCAGTGATGGTATGACAAGATGAACGAGCAATTATGTGGACAAGTGTAGGTAACGTGGTAGCCATAACCCCTTACTCACAGTTCGCTCCTCTGTAAACAGTTTATGAACCTGTGCCAGTGAGTTCCGTGAGGTGTGGCATGTTGCTCCATCTTGTTGGAAAAAGCAGGACATTTTTCTTTCTGCAGCATCAATGCTGAAGAGCTGCAAGTAATATCAGCCAACATAATCTGACGTGCCCAAATATTCATAGATCATGAACCGGGACCAATTTCAGCATCTTTTGTGACTTGTGGGTAATAAAAAAAACAAAAAAAACAATCCACTTGCTGATTCATCTTGACATACTATCGCTGGAGGAGGGCTACTTTTTCATGAGCGACCCTGTAGTTGCATAACCTGGGATATATTGAACAAGGAGGACAGAATAAATAATCTGCAAGATGATTTCAATGCTATTTTTATGTGGATACATATTTGGTGTTTTTTATTTTATTTTTTCTGAAGAGACATAATTTTTGAAAACCCCATACACCTGGTACATTGTAATTCATTAATTTATTAACTACATTTCTCATCTTCTAGCAAGGTACAGCGAACAGAGTCTTAATGACATGTTCCGGAACATGAACATTTATTATTCATCCTATCTGTATGCTAGCGGGCTCTTAACCATGTTTACTCTTGCTACATAACATCAAATTGTGCATAGCTCTGTTTTTCAGGAGTAAAAGGTTTTCTCAGAGTGAGAAACACTCTGAGGATCAGATAGAAAACCAATATCATTGCCGCAGTGTTCACGCTATTGTGATACTGCATGTCACCTACATTCTTGACATGGAAAGATATTTTAACCAATGCGTTTCCCGGTATACCGGTACTTGATGTGGCAATGGGTTTTCTTCCCTCAGAGGACAGCATAAAGGGGCTCACAGCTTACTTTTATAGAGGTCAATACAGAATCACTTATCCAGAGGATAGATGAGACATGTCTGATAGTGTTCAGTGAATTGAAGCATCAGAAGTGGACTTCAATCCGAATTTCAAGAAAAATGTTATTCTCCACAAGCCGAATTTCCTCAAATCAATTTTTCCTAAAATGGTGGCTGAAAATAAAATAAAAATTACTCAACTCGTCCGCTTGCTCACAGAGAGGCCGTCTGCTCACATCTTGATTGAAGAAAACCCACAAAGGGGTCTGAGTCAAGCGTGATCACGTGGCGATTAGGGATGAGCGAACTCGAACTGTATAGTTCGGGTTCGTACCGAATTTTGGGGTGTCTGTGACACGGACCCGAACCCGGACATTTTCGTAAAAGTCCGGGTTCGGGTTCGGTGTTCGTCGCTTTCTTCGCGCTTTTGTGACGCTTTCTTGGCGCTTTTTGAAAGGCTGCAAAGCAGCCAATCAACAAGCGTCATACTACTTGCCCCAAGAGGCCATCACAGCCATGCCTACTATTGGCATGGCTGTGATTGGCCAGAGCACCATGTGACCCAGCCTCTATTTAAGCTGGAGTCACATAGCGCCGCCCGTCACTCTGCTCTGATTAGCGTAGGGAGAGGTTGCGGCTGCGACAGTAGGGCGAGATTAGGCAGATTAACTCCTCCAAAGGACTTGATTAACTGATCGATCTGCAGCTGTGGATCATTGAGCTGCTGATCCTCAATTGCTCACTGTTTTTAGGCTGCACAGACCGTTTGTCAGTCTCATTTTTCTGGGGTGATCGGCGGCCATTTTGTGTCTTGTGGTGCGCCAGCACAAGCTGCGACCAAGTGCATTTAACCCTCAATGGTGTGGTTGTTTTTTGGCTAAAGCCTACATCAGGGTGAAGCTGTCACACCAAGTGCATTTATCCAGCAATAGTCTGTTCATTTTTTGGCCATATACAAAATCAGGGGCAAGCTGCGCCTGTCACCAAGTGCATTTAACCCTCAATGGTGTGGTTGTTTTTTGGCTAAAGCCTACATCAGGGTGAAGCTGTGACACCAAGTGCATTTAACCAGCAATAGTCTGTTCATTTTTTGGCCATATACAAAATCAGGGGCAAGCTGCGCCTGTCACCAAGTGCATTTAACCCTCAATGGTGTGGTTGTTTTTTGGCTAAAGCCTACATCAGGGTGAAGCTGTCACACCAAGTGCATTTAACCAGCAATAGTCTGTTCATTTTTTGGCCATATACAAAATCAGGGGCAAGCTGCGCCTGTCACCAAGTGCATTTAACCCTCAATGGTGTGGTTGTTTTTTGGCTAAAGCCTACATCAGGGTGAAGCTGTCACACCAAGTGCATTTAACCAGCAATAGTCTGTTTATTTTTTGGCCATATCCCAGTCTAATTCTGTCACTAAATCCATACCGGTCACCCAGCGCCTAAATACTAGGCCTCAAATTTATATCCAGCTAAATCTGTCCCTAGTGCTGTAGCTGGGCGAGTTATTTAGTGTCCGTTCAAGCACATTTCTTGTTCTGGGTTGAAATACAATTCCCAATTTAGCAATTTCATAATTTAGTGGTTCCTGCTATATCAGAGCTATTTGAAATCTATCCCAAAAAGGGTATATAATATTGAAGGTGCACATTGGGTCATTCAGAATAACTTCACACACACCCGCTACTGTGTATTTCCAAGTCTAATTCTGTCACTAAACCCATACCTGTCACCCAGCGCCTAAATACTAGGCCTCAAATTTAAATCCCTCTAAATCTCTCGTTACCCACCGCTGTACTGTTGTTGCTGGGCAAGATATTTAGTGTCCGTCAAAGCACATTTTTTGTTCTGGGTTGAAGTACAATTCCCAATTTAGCAATTTCATAATTTAGTGGTTTCTGCTATATCAGAGCTATTTGAAATCTATCCCTAAAAGGGTATATAATATTGAAGGTGCACATAGGGTCATTCAGAATAACTTCACACACACGCTTCTGTGCATTTCCAAGTCTAATTCTGTCACTAAATCCATACCGGTGACCCAGCGCCTAAATACTAGGCCTCAAATTTAAATCCCTCTAAATCTCTCGTTACCCACCGCTGTACTGTTGTTGCTGGGCAAGATATTTAGTGTCCGTCAAAGCACATTTTTTGTTCTGGGTTGAAGTACAATTCCCAATTTAGCAATTTCATAATTTAGTGGTTTCTGCTATATCAGAGCTATTTGAAATCTATCCCTAAAAGGGTATATAATATTGAAGGTGCACATAGGGTCATTCAGAATAACTTCACACACACGCTTCTGTGCATTTCCAAGTCTAATTCTGTCACTAAATCCATACCGGTGACCCAGCGCCTAAATACTAGGCCTCAAATTTAAATCCCTCTAAATCTCTCGTTACCCACCGCTGTACTGTTGTTGCTGGGCAAGATATTTAGTGTCCGTCAAAGCACATTTTTTGTTCTGGGTTGAAGTACAATTCCCAATTTAGCAATTTCATAATTTAGTGGTTTCTGCTATATCAGAGCTATTTGAAATCTATCCCTAAAAGGGTATATAATATTGAAGGTGCACATAGGGTCATTCAGAATAACTTCACACACACGCTTCTGTGCATTTCCAAGTCTAATTCTGTCACTAAATCCATACCGGTGACCCAGCGCCTAAATACTAGGCCTCAAATTTAAATCCCTCTAAATCTCTCGTTACCCACCGCTGTACTGTTGTTGCTGGGCAAGATATTTAGTGTCCGTCAAAGCACATTTTTTGTTCTGGGTTGAAGTACAATTCCCAATTTAGCAATTTCATAATTTAGTGGTTTCTGCTATATCAGAGCTATTTGAAATCTATCCCTAAAAGGGTATATAATATTGAAGGTGCACATAGGGTCATTCAGAATAACTTCACACACACGCTTCTGTGCATTTCCAAGTCTAATTCTGTCACTAAATCCATACCGGTGACCCAGCGCCTAAATACTAGGCCTCAAATTTAAATCCCTCTAAATCTCTCGTTACCCACCGCTGTACTGTTGTTGCTGGGCAAGATATTTAGTGTCCGTCAAAGCACATTTTTTGTTCTGGGTTGAAGTACAATTCCCAATTTAGCAATTTCATAATTTAGTGGTTTCTGCTATATCAGAGCTATTTGAAATCTATCCCTAAAAGGGTATATAATATTGAAGGTGCACATAGGGTCATTCAGAATAACTTCACACACACGCTTCTGTGCATTTCCAAGTCTAATTCTGTCACTAAATCCATACCGGTGACCCAGCGCCTAAATACTAGGCCTCAAATTTAAATCCCTCTAAATCTCTCGTTACCCACCGCTGTACTGTTGTTGCTGGGCAAGATATTTAGTGTCCGTCAAAGCACATTTTTTGTTCTGGGTTGAAGTACAATTCCCAATTTAGCAATTTCATAATTTAGTGGTTCCTGCTATATCAGAGCTATTTGAAATCTATCCCTAAAAGGGTATATAATATTGAAGGTGCACATTGGGTCATTCAGAATAACTTCACACACACCCGCTACTGTGTATTTCCAAGTCTAATTCTGTCACTAAACCCATACCTGTCACCCAGCGCCTAAATACTAGGCCTCAAATTTAAATCCCTCTAAATCTCTCGTTACCGCTGTCCTGTTGTAGCTGGGAAAGTTATTTAGTGCCCGTCAAAGCACATTTTTTGTTCTGGGTTGAAGTACAATTCCCAATTTAGCAATTTCATAATTTAGTGGTTCCTGCTATATCAGAGCTATTTGAAATCTATCCCAAAAAGGGTATATAATATTCAAGGTGCACATTGGGTCATTCAGAATAACTTCACACACACGCTTCTGTGCATTTCCAAGTCTAATTCTGTCACTAAATCCATACCGGTCACCCAGCGCCTAAATACTAGGCCTCAAATTTATATCCCGCTGAATTTGAATACAATACATTGGGCCAAATAATATATTTGTTGTTGTGGTGAACCATAACAATGAGAAAAACATCTAGTAAGGGACGCGGACGTGGACATGGTCGTGGTGGTGTTAGTGGACCCTCTGGTGCTGGGAGAGGACGTGGCCGTTCTGCCACATCCACACGTCCTAGTGTACCAACTACCTCAGGTCCCAGTAGCCGCCAGAATTTACAGCGATATATGGTGGGGCCCAATGCCGTTCTAAGGATGGTAAGGCCTGAGCAGGTACAGGCATTAGTCAATTGGGTGGCCGACAGTGGATCCAGCACGTTCACATTATCTCCCACCCAGTCTTCTGCAGAAAGCGCACAGATGGCGCCTGAAAACCAACCCCATCAGTCTGTCACATCACCCCCATGCATACCAGGGAAACTGTCTCAGCCTCAAGTTATGCAGCAGTCTCTTATGCTGTTTGAAGACTCCGCTGGCAGGGTTTCCCAAGGGCATCCACCTAGCCCTTCCCCAGCGGTGAAAGACATAGAATGCACTGACGCACAACCACTTATGTTTCCTGATGATGAGGACATGGGAATACCACCTCAGCATGTCTCTGATGATGACGAAACACAGGTGCCAACTGCTGCGTCTTTCTGCAGTGTGCAGACTGAACAGGAGGTCAGGGATCAAGACTGGGTGGAAGACGATGCAGGGGACGATGAGGTCCTAGACCCCACATGGAATGAAGGTCGTGCCACTGACTTTCACAGTTCGGAGGAAGAGGCAGTGGTGAGACCGAGCCAACAGCGTAGCAAAAGAGGGAGCAGTGGGCAAAAGCAGAACACCCGCCGCCAAGAGACTCCGCCTGCTACTGACCGCCGCCATCTGGGACCGAGCACCCCAAAGGCAGCTTCAAGGAGTTCCCTGGCATGGCACTTCTTCAAACAATGTGCTGACGACAAGACCCGAGTGGTTTGCACGCTGTGCCATCAGAGCCTGAAGCGAGGCATTAACGTTCTGAACCTGAGCACAACCTGCATGACCAGGCACCTGCATGCAAAGCATGAACTGCAGTGGAGTAAACACCTTAAAACCAAGGAAGTCACTCAGGCTCCCCCTGCTACCTCTTCTGCTGCTGCCGCCTCGGCCTATTCTGCTGCTGCCGCCTCGGCCTCTTCCTCCGCCTCTGGAGGAACGTTGGCACCTGCCGCCCAGCAAACAGGGGATGTACCACCAACACCACCACCACCACCTCCGTCACCAAGCGTCTCAACCATGTCACACGCCAGCGTTCAGCTCTCCATCTCACAAACATTTGATAGAAAGCGTAAATTCCCACCTAGCCACCCTCGATCCCTGGCCCTGAATGCCAGCATTTCTAAACTACTGGCCTATGAAATGCTGTCATTTAGGCTGGTGGACACAGACAGCTTCAAACAGCTCATGTCGCTTGCTGTCCCACAGTATGTTGTTCCCAGCCGGCACTACTTCTCCAAGAGAGCCGTGCCTTCCCTGCACAACCAAGTATCCGATAAAATCAAGTGTGCACTGCGCAACGCCATCTGTAGGCAAGGTCCACCTAACCACAGATACGTGGACCAGTAAGCACGGCCAGGGACGCTATATCTCCCTAACTGCACACTGGGTAAATGTAGTGGCAGCTGGGCCCCAGGCGGAGAGCTGTTTGGCGCACGTCCTTCCGCCGCCAAGGATCGCAGGGCAACATTCTTTGCCTCCTGTTGCCACCTCCTCCTTCTCGGCTTCCTCCTCCTCTTCTTCCACCTGCTCATCCAGTCAGCCACACACCTTCACCACCAACTTCAGCACAGCCCGGGGTAAACGTCAGCAGGCCATTCTGAAACTCATATGTTTGGGGGACAGGCCCCACACCGCACAGGAGTTGTGGCGGGGTATAGAACAACAGACCGACGAGTGGTTGCTGCCGGTGAGCCTCAAGCCCGGCCTGGTGGTGTGTGATAATGGGCGAAATCTCGTTGCAGCTCTGGGACTAGCCAATTTGACGCACATCCCTTGCTTGGCGCATGTGCTGAATTTGGTGGTGCAGAAGTTCATTCACAACTACCCCGACATGTCAGAGCTGCTGCATAAAGTGCGGGCCGTCTGTTCGCGCTTCCGGCGTTCACATCCTGCCGCTGCTCGCCTGTCTGCGCTACAGCGTAACTTCGGCCTTCCCGCTCACCGCCTCATATGCGACGTGCCCACCAGGTGGAACTCCACCTTGCACATGCTGGACAGACTGTGCGAGCAGCAGCAGGCCATAGTGGAGTTTCAGCTGCAGCACGCACGGGTCAGTCGCACTACAGAACAGCACCACTTCACCACCAATGACTGGGCCTCCATGCGAGACCTGTGTGCCCTGTTGCGCTGTTTCGAGTACTCCACCAACATGGCCAGTGGCGATGACACCGTTATCAGCGTTACAATACCACTTCTATGTCTCCTTGAGAAAACACTTAGGGCGATGATGGAACAGGAGGTGGCCCAGGAGGAGGAGGAGGAGGATGAGGAAGAGGGGTCATTTTTAGCACTTTCAGGCCAGTCTCTTCGAAGTGACTCAGAGGGAGGTTTTTTGCAACAGCAGAGGCCAGGTACAAATGTGGCCAGCCAGGGCCCACTACTGGAGGACGAGGAGGACGAGGATGAGGAGGAGGTGGAGGAGGATGAGGATGAAGCATGGTCACAGCGGGGTGGCACCCAACGCAGCTCGGGTCCATCACTGGTGCGTGGCTGGGGGGAAAGGCAGGACGATGACGATACGCCTCCCACAGAGGACAGCTTGTCCTTACCCCTGGGCAGCCTGGCACACATGAGCGACTACATGCTGCAGTGCCTGCGCAACGACAGCAGAGTTGCCCACATTTTAACCTGTGCGGACTACTGGGTTGCCACCCTGCTGGATCCACGCTACAAAGACAATGTGCCCACCTTACTTCCTGCACTGGAGCGTGATAGGAAGATGCGCGAGTACAAGCGCACGTTGGTAGACGCGCTACTGAGAGCATTCCCAAATGTCACAGGGGAACAAGTGGAAGCCCAAGGCCAAGGCAGAGGAGGAGCAAGAGGTCGCCAAGGCAGCTGTGTCACGGCCAGCTCCTCTGAGGGCAGGGTTAGCATGGCAGAGATGTGGAAAACTTTTGTCAACACGCCACAGCTAACTGCACCACCACCTGATACGCAACGTGTTAGCAGGAGGCAACATTTCACTAACATGGTGGAACAGTACGTGTGCACACCCCTCCACGTACTGACTGATGGTTCGGCCCCATTCAACTTCTGGGTCTCTAAATTGTCCACGTGGCCAGAGCTAGCCTTTTATGCCTTGGAGGTGCTGGCCTGCCCGGCAGCCAGCGTTTTGTCTGAACGTGTATTCAGCACGGCAGGGGGCGTCATTACAGACAAACGCAGCCGCCTGTCTACAGCCAATGTGGACAAGCTGACGTTCATAAAAATGAACCAGGCATGGATCCCACAGGACCTGTCCGTCCCTTGTCCAGATTAGACATTAACTACCTCCCCATAACCATATATTATTGGACTCCAGGGCACTTCCTCATTCAATCCTATTTTTATTTTCATTTTACCATTATATTGCGATGCTACCCAAAGTTGAATGAACCTCTCCTCTGCCTGTGTGCTAGGCCTAAATATATGCCAATGGACTGTTGCAGTGGTGGCTGACATGAAGCCTGATTCTCTGCTATGACATGCAGACTAATTCTCTGCTGACATGAAGCCAGATTGTCTGTTACGGGACCTCTCTCCTCTGCCTGGGTGCTGGGCCTAAATTTATGACAATGGACTGTTGCAGTGGTGGCTGACGTGAAGCCTGATTCTCTGCTATGACATGCAGACTGATTCTCTGCTGACATGAAGCCAGATCCTCTGTTACGGGACCTCTCTCCTCTGCCTGGGTGCTGGGCCTAAATTTATGACAATGGACTGTTGCAGTGGTGGCTGACGTGAAGCCTGATTCTCTGCTATGACATGCAGACTGATTCTCTGCTGACATGAAGCCAGATCCTCTGTTACGGGACCTCTCTCCTCTGCCTGGGTGCTGGGCCTGAATATATGCCAATGGACTGTTGCAGTGGTGGGTGACGTGAAGCCTCATTCTCTGCTATGACATGCAGACTAATTCTCTGCTGACATGAAGCCAGATTGTCTGTTACGGGACCTCTCTCCTCTGCCTGTGTGTGTGCTGGGCCTAAATATATGCCAATGGACTGTTGCAGTGGTGGCTGACGTGAAGCCTCATTCTCTGCTATGACATGCAGACTGATTCTCTGCTGACATGAAGCCAGATCCTCTGTTACGGGACCTCTCTCCTCTGCCTGGGTGCTGGGCCTAAATTTATGACAATGGACTGTTGCAGTGGTGGCTGACGTGAAGCCTGATTCTCTGCTATGACATGCAGACTGATTCTCTGCTGTCATGAAGCCAGATTGTCTGTTACGGGACCTTTCTCCTCTACCTGGGTTCTGGGCCTAAATTTATGAAAATTGACTCTTACAGTGGTGGGTGACGTGAAGCCTGATTCTCTGCTATGATATGAAGACTGATTCTCTGCTGACATGAAGCCAGATTGTCTGTTACGGGACCTTTCTCCTCTGCCTGGGTTCTGGGCCTAAATTTATGAAAATTGACTCTTACAGTGGTGGGTGACGTGAAGCCTGATTCTCTGCTATGATATGAAGACTGATTCTCTGCTGACATGAAGCCAGATTGTCTGTTACGGGACCTTTCTCCTCTGCCTGGGTTCTGGGCCTAAATTTATGAAAATTGACTCTTACAGTGGTGGGTGACGTGAAGCCTGATTCTCTGCTATGATATGAAGACTGATTCTCTGCTGACATGAAGCCAGATTGTCTGTTACGGGACCTTTCTCCTCTGCCTGGGTTCTGGGCCTAAATTTATGAAAATTGACTCTTACAGTGGTGGGTGACGTGAAGCCTGATTCTCTGCTATGATATGAAGACTGATTCTCTGCTGACATGAAGCCAGATTGTCTGTTACGGGACCTTTCTCCTCTGCCTGGGTTCTGGGCCTAAATTTATGAAAATTGACTCTTACAGTGGTGGGTGACGTGAAGCCTGATTCTCTGCTATGATATGAAGACTGATTCTCTGCTGACATGAAGCCAGATTGTCTGTTACGGGACCTTTCTCCTCTGCCTGGGTTCTGGGCCTAAATTTATGAAAATTGACTCTTACAGTGGTGGGTGACGTGAAGCCTGATTCTCTGCTATGATATGAAGACTGATTCTCTGCTGACATGAAGCCAGATTGTCTGTTACGGGACCTTTCTCCTCTGCCTGGGTTCTGGGCCTAAATTTATGAAAATTGACTCTTACAGTGGTGGGTGACGTGAAGCCTGATTCTCTGCTATGATATGAAGACTGATTCTCTGCTGACATGAAGACAGATTCTCTGTTATGGGACCTCTCTCCTCTGCCTGTGTGTGTGCTGGGCCTAAATATATGCCAATGGACTGTTGCAGTGGTGGCTGACGTGAAGCCTCATTCTCTGCTATGACATGCAGACTAATTCTCTGCTGACATGAAGACAGATTCTCTGTTACGGGACCTCTCTCCTCTGCCTGTGTGTGTGCTGGGCCTAAATATATGCCAATGGACTGTTGCAGTGGTGGCTGACGTGAAGCCTGATTCTCTGCTATGACATGCAGACTAATTCTCTGCTGACATGAAGCCAGATTGTCTGTTACGGGACCTCTCTCCTCTGCCTGTGTGTGTGCTGGGCCTAAATATATGCCAATGGACTGTTGCAGTGGTGGCTGACGTGAAGCCTCATTCTCTGCTATGACATGCAGACTAATTCTCTGCTGACATGAAGACAGATTCTCTGTTACGGGACCTCCCTCCTCTGCCTGGGTGCTGGGCCTAAATATATGCCAATGGACTGTTGCAGTGGTGGCTGACGTGAAGCCTCATTCTCTGCTATGACATGCAGACTAATTCTCTGCTGACATGAAGACAGATTCTCTGTTACGGGACCTCTCTCCTCTGCCTGGGTGCCGGGGCCTAAATATCTGAGAATGGACTGTTCCAGTGGTGGGTGACGGGAAGCCAGATTCTCTGCTATGGAACCTCTCTCCAATTGATTTTGGTTAATTTTTATTTATTTAATTTTTATTTTAATTCATTTCCCTATCCACATTTGTTTGCAGGGGATTTACCTACATGTTGCTGCCTTTTGCAGCCCTCTAGCTCTTTCCTGGGCTGTTTTACAGCCTTTTTAGTGCCGAAAAGTTCGGGTCCCCATTGACTTCAATGGGGTTCGGGTTCGGGACGAAGTTCGGATCGGGTTCGGATCCCGAACCCGAACATTTCCGGGATGTTCGGCCGAACTTCTCGAACCCGAACATCCAGGTGTTCGCTCAACTCTAGTGGCGATGCCATCACGCACTCTGCAGGTCCTTTGGCAGGTTTCCTTCAATCAAGACAATTGCCATTTCCCATCATTGCACCCCCTCCCTAAAATGGAAAGTGATTTGTGATGAAGTAATTCGTAATTGGGTCCAGTAACACGTCTGCAATTCTGTTCTGCATTTTGCGGAACAGAATTGCGGACCCATTCATTTCTATGGGGACGCACAATGTGCTGCCCAGATCCGGAAATACGGACCCGCACTTCCGGTCCACAACTCTGATCCCGAAAAAAAAAGAACCGTGGATCCGCAAAGCACACACGGATGTGTGAATGGACCTTATATCAAATTTCTTGTTGAAGTTTGGTGAAGCAGCCTCATCACATTTTTCAAAACTTCACTTATCTCTAATGTCTGATTGGCAGAGTCACTTCTATCAATCATGATTAAGAGATTGAGTGTTCCGTGCTCCCATTTTCTCCTCATTGTACTCACAACAGTAAGGAGGAACTTGAACGGAGCAGTGGTCGAGCATGGATGAGCACTGGCAATGCTTTGAACTGTATAGCACTGGGAAGATAACCGAGTTCTATACTTGGTTTCACATTGACACTTCCTTAGACCATGAGTGAAGTGACAAAGAACATGCTTAGTTGCTTCACAATTCAAGCTCCTGGTGCAATAAAAAGGAAATGAGAGCACAGAACTCCCATTATCAATATTTGGTAGGGTTCCAAGTGGTGAGGCACCCAATGATCAGACATTTATATTGTAAATAGGTGATACCTATACTGTAAATAGGTGATACCTATTGATAGTAGGAATAACCCTTCAAGAATATAGTGGTTTGTAAAAATCCTTGCCACCACTTGGTGTCACCAAAGGAGGCTAATCTGTATACTGTTTTGTATTGCTCCTTCCGAAGCAAATTATTCGAAGCAGAATTCTGTCCGAACTTCAGGAAAACTTTGATTCGCAACAAATCTGAATGTATTTGCAATTTGTGGTAATAAATCAGCTTTTACTAAAATGGTGGCTACATGTTTTAAAAAGTGAAAGTAGGAAGTCCAGGAATGCAAGATCACCCATAATGCCATGCAGCCAGCCAATCCGCAGGTAGCCATCCACTGTGATGTCACAGTCCTATAAAACATTCATCCTGCACCGTCTCCGCCATTGCCCTGTGAGCTAAACATAGGGAGGGATGTGTCAGGCGCTCATGTGCTAGGGACAGTGTTGCTGAAAATGATTGGAATAATTTTGGGGAGGGAGTCAGCAGGTAGAGTGCAGGGAGACTTATGGTGTGTCAGTTTTATTTATTTATTCCTATATTTACTTATTCCTACATCAGCCGTAAATGTAATTCAATACCAGTGTGCCAACCAGTACCAAACAGTCTGCACCCTTAGAGGGGGCCAAGTCTTAATGATGACCATCCTCATCTTTTGCTGGCTTCACTTCTTCCAAATCATCCTTCTTGGTCTCCATGTCCTAGAAAAGTCACCAAGATGCAGAGAGAGGAGGAGCTGGATGTTCTTGATAACATATTCTCATTGATATTAGATGATGTGGAAAAGGAGTAAAAGCAGATGACAGAATATGGGCTCCCATGTGTAATGCAGGAGAGAGCTGGGGTTGGAGAAGTAGGTTCGCCAGAGCCGCTTAATATTCGGTTTTTACTGTCAAATAACCTGCAGGAACTTGCAGGCAAGAACAGTAATAATATACATATTGTTCCCCCAACCTAACCAGCCAAACTCGATACCAGCAACAGCACCTATCTAAATGTGCCACACGGCCATTAGCAATGTAGACTGACTATACAATGTGGTCTTGATTATGAAATGAGGGGGATAATTGGTCGAGCAGTTCTTCACCGCAGCATGGCTGCAACCCGCCTGCAGCGCAGACTCTCTGTGTGGCCATACCCTAAAGCAGAGTGGCCTCGGTATACCTGATTTATAGTGATTAATTAATTTGTAATGAATGAAAATTTCTTGGCGGACAAGCTGCCTAATCAAATTTTCAAAACTTTGCTCATCTCTAGTCATATTATTTGCCCCAAATCTATTTTTTTCCCATCATTTTCATATTTTTTTATTTTTTTTTAATAAGCACACAACAACATCCATAGCACAATTAAAGAGCACTAGGCCTTGGCACTCTGTTGAGAACATCCTACTGTGTAATTATTTGGCATGGCTAAGGTTAGAATGGGCAGGTGCCGCAGCTTATCTCTGAGAAGTCTTCCACGTTACCTGCCACCTGCATATAATAGTTTTTTGGATGGCATAAAACATTTTTATGGTACATGCTTCCTCAATAAGATATGATGAAGTTTGATTAAAGTTATCTTTAAATATTTTCTTGTCTAGTATGTTTCTTGCACTGTGCTCCCATCTTCTCACCATACATAATTGCTTTCTATATAATTATTACATTATTTCCTATTCTACATTTATAGAACGTTTGTGTATAGTGATTTACTTCAGCAGCGTAGGTGTTAAAGCCTGCAAATGAAATTCTGTGCACTCACAGGGACCTTTCTGTAATTTCAGGGTTTAAGCACCTGCCAGAAGAGTATTACAGGTCACGTTATCTCTGTCCTTTTATTACTTCAACGGTGCAGTCGACAGTCTTCTGCTCATATGAACTATTGTCATAAAACTGCCAGCCCGCCCTCTCCTTTTCTTTCTCAGTGACTTCTTACTCCTTCACATCATTAGAATCTCATTTAGTGTTCATTATAACTATGTTAATCATGTTGAACTAATGTGCTGCTAAAGTAGCACTTTCCCCAGAACCCCATTATAATTTACCTATTCATTAATGCTCCTTCCATTATTTTAAAACGTTACCATAAAATGCAGGAGAGCTTCAAGTCGTTACTTCATTTTCAATACTCTGGGATATGTTAAATATGCAGACAGTAGGAGGACAGAATGAACAGATGCAAATAAAAATCTGTTAATAAAATATAGCAAGAAGAAAACAGATGACACTTTGAGAACATTTCGGCCCATATAATAAAGAATAAATCACAGTTTTCTGTTGAGGCTTCTATAATCTACTGTTATTGATTTGTCACTTCAGTTATCTAAGATCTTAGCTGTGGCATACATAGAACAGGGGCTGCCATTATGATGCCAGGTTTTGCCACAGAGAACAGAAGGGTCTATATTTTGTTTCACTCTCTATTCATTTTGCATTACACTTGGGACAGTTACCCAAAATTCGCTTTGGGTATGATATAGTCAAATTGGTTTTCAGATTTGATTTGGTTCAAATAAATTCAGTACAAATTGAAAGTGCCCACATTGCCCTGAGAAGTCATCTATAACACTCTGAGGTCCCCTAGGACTGTCAAATGCCAAGACAGCATTAATGGCTATTAGTGTTGAGTGAAGCGAATCAAATCATCCGATGGCTTTCGATGCTAAGTTTAGGAAAAATCGTGAAAAATTTCCTCTCACTTCATAGTAATGAATCAGAGTTTTTCTAAAATGGCTGCTGCAGGTGTTACAAAGTGAAATTAAGGGCTGTATTACACCAAAAGATTACCTGAGAGATATTTGACAGATTTCTGATCAATCATTGGTCAGATGCAGTATTAAACACACAGATGTTTTGTTATACACACCAACTATTGGTCTGATTGGACAGATATTTCTAAGATAATCTGTTGGTGTAATACAGCCCTGCAAGAATATAATATAGGGAGACTACAGGGACAGTGCAGGTTGAGTGTTATAGTTGTGTGTATCTTGTTAAACTGCTGCCACAATCCCTGTTAATCTGTTTATACATAGAAATACTGTACTTCAATATTAAAGGGGGTCTAATATATCACAGCGAACGGTGTCCGTGTATTGCGGACTGCAATTTGCGGTCCACAGCACGGGCACGGGCTTCACACGTGTCTTGTGAACAAGTAATATATATATATATATATATATATATATATCTTACAGTGAATTACTGTAAATACTTACAGTTCTGAAGACTCAAGCAGGCTCAGGATCAGTGCTCTGGTCAGTGGGCAGCTGGGCTCAGGGCTGGAAGTGGGCACCGCTCTGCAGTTCAGGAAGGAGACCTATAAGATGTACCTAGGTTTTAGAGGGAGACAATAATAAATAAAAAAATCATAACACATCAGGTCAGACCACCAATCAGACCCCGAATGTTAATCAGACCTCAGCTGACAGCCCGAATCAGACCCCCAATGTTAATAAGACTCCAATAAGACCTCAAATCATGCCCCCAATAAGACCTCCGCTCAGACCCTAATGTAAATGACCCCAAGTCAGACCTTAATGAGAGCCCCATGCCTCTCATCACCCTTATATCAGCCCCCATGCCTCTCATTAGCCCCCATAATCACTTCTTATGCCTCTCAGGCCCATTATCATCCCTTATGCCTTTCATCAGCCCCTGTTATGCCTCTCAGCCCCTGTTATGCCTTTCAGCCCATTATGCCTCTCAACCAGCCCCCATTGTGCCTCTCAGCCAGCCCCCATTATGCCGCTCTCAGTCCCCCATTATGCCTCACAGGCCCCCCATTACGCTGTGCACAGCCCTGCATAGCCAACAGCCAAGGACCAGGAAGCGGTGAGTACTAATCCTTCACCGCTTCCCGGTCCTTCGGTACTAATCAGTGCTTCCAAAATGGAAGCACTGATTAGTATTCATGGTGAGTCCTTCACTAAGCGAGCCATGCCGCTTGCATAGTCAAGGATAGTATCAGTGGCGTAACTAGACTTCTATGGGCCCCAGGGCAAACTTTGAATTGGCCGAACCCCCCCCCCCCCCCGAATATATTAAATTTTTTGCCCCCCATATATATCTAATTTTTTGCCGCCCCCGAAAATATTTAATTTTTTGCCCCGCCCCTCATGATTTATTTAGTGCGATGTACCACTGTGCCGCCACTGCCAGATGCCCCCCCTACAAAAAAATACTTACCTATTGCTCCGCTCTGGACTTCAGTTGACGGGGCCGCCGTCTTGTTCTTGTGCAATCGTATCATACGGCGTGCGCCATGTCTTCCTGTGATCTCGGAGACTGTATGGGTTGGGGCGAGGGTGGACACTGGGTAAAGTAACTGCGCAGATCTGCAGTCCCGCCGGCCAGGCACAGAGGCCCTAACCCGCGACTGGCCATTAAAAGCGCTGGGAGTGTGACTGTTACTTTTGGCAGGTTGCAGGGCCTGACAGGGCCCCCTAGTGGCCGCAGGCCCTCAGTCCATGCCTGAGTGCCCGAATGGTCAGTCCGCCCCACATGTGTAGCATGCTATTTTATCCTGCAAGGTAAACAATTTGTATGCACACACACAGGCAGGTCATTTGATATCTGCTCATTTATTGACTGCAAGACATCAGAATTAATTTACCTCGTTACCTGTATGTGCGGAGTCCAATACATGGGTAAAACCACCTGTGAATTCAGAAGACATATTGGGGAACATTTGGATGATGTTAGGAATGATAATGACACTCCCATCGCAAAACATGTTAAACAATTCCACAATGCCAACCCCAGAGCCCTAAAATTCCTGGGCATCAAGGTCATCAAGCGCTCACCGAGAGGGGGGTGACTTCAATAAGTTTGCGTTACAAAAAGAGGCAGAGTGGATTTCTAAGATGTGCACGGTCAAACCTACGCATTTGAATGACCAGATATAATTTGCCTGTTTTATCAAGTAAATCATATGTCACAAATCACTCCATCATCTTAATTTTTATCACATAGGATAATTGATACAGATTGGTTGCATTTATACAGTAGGGAATTCAGGACACTGTACATCTCCCTTCATACCATCAGCCACAGTATAGTAGTAAACCACATCAACATGGGAACTACCTTTATGTCTCCAGATACACAGTGATTTTTCATGTTCCTTTCTCTCCCTTTTAATTGTTTATTATAGATAGGTAGTGGTATCACATTACACCTGTTCAACTTCTCTCTTCCGAAGCGGTATAACAAATTGACAGGTTGACACCACGTACATTTGTCCCACCTGGTACATTGTCATAGCTCAATGTCTAGTATGGGGAATCCCCGTTCTAACCCTAGGCTTGGTCCTTACTATCTTCATACATCTTCCTCCTACTTGCCTCACTACCTCTACAGGACCCATCCACCTCCCTGGGAACTTATAGGGAACGGAGCATATACCTTGGCTCTGCCACCCATGACCGGCCCTCTCAGCATGATTGGTTCTGCCTCCTCCAGTGGGCGGAGTATACTTCATTTATGGCACACGTGTCAGCGCATGCGCCACGGCCATACTAGTTTCGGGCGCGCTGCCTCCCACATCAATGGAGGTTGATCTTTGTCTGACAAGTGTGCATCTTAGTTTCTATCATCAGTGTGGATTGCGTTAGTTCTTTACAGCCTCTCCAGTCTATCAGTGACCTCTCTCCGTTATAGGAGGTTGTAGTCAGTGGCGTACATAGAGAAGTAAGGGCCCCATAGCAAGGATCAAACCAGGACCCCCACACAGGACAGAAAGATTTCCGCCTTAACCCCTTTCAAATACCCTTGGGCCATTTTCCCACTGCTAATTTGCTAAAAGTTGTTCCTTTAGGGAGTAGAGTCCTGACCAAGTTTTCACCCCCAGTAGAAGAGGAGATGAACCCAATTAAGACTGGGCCCCCTCTTGCCCTGGGCCCCATAGCATTCGCATGGTCTGCCGCTATGGTAGTTAAGCCTCTGGTCGTGGTATATGTGGGTGTTAGCGTTAGTCAGGTGGCGTCCACCAAGATTGAAGTTTGTCTATTACAGCCACACTACTAGACTGTGCCCAAACTTGACACAGTCCTTTTTACCTGGGGCGTTGGTTCTTTTGCTGCAGCGGTCTTGGTTCAGCATTCCTGGGTCTCTACGTCTGGGTGTGTGTCGCTGATATATTATTGCAGCATAGTTCGCAGCAACCACACAACACCCCAAAGACTTGATTTATACAACTCTCATAGGTCAAATATCTGTCCTAACTCTTGATGATACAGGTTTACACTGGTGAAACGCATTGAGTGAAACATGATAGAATAAAATAGATAAACAGACTTCACATCTGTTTCACACAGAGTGAAACATGATAGAGTAAAATGAGATAAACAGACCTCACATCTGTCTCACACAGTTCTTGTGTAATCTACCAATTACCCATACTTGATCGATAATTGAAAAACCCCTATGATTTGGGGCTTACATTTTCATTTCATTATCAGATCTTACCGGGGTTTATGTTCCATTTCCACCCAGAGATTGTTGGTTCAAATACGCAACAAGTTGATCCATAGAGTTACAGCTCTGGCGATGCAACACATATCGCCAGAAGCAATCTCCCATCTCGGGTCCTCTATGCCTTTGGACATTATAACACCCCAACTAGGGTTAATGTGTAGCGCCTTGTTATAGGAAGGGTGTCTTATAGGAAGGGTGTCTGATAGGCTATTACTTGTGATACAATGGGCCTTCTGCCTACATTAGGTTTTAGTATGTATTAAATTAAAGAATGTATTTTGTATTTTAGTATCCAGACAAGCTGTGAATCCTTATAATAATTGGGCACGATATGTAACTTTCTCTGTCAGTGATTTTTAAAAACCTATTTTCCCAGCCTTTCTTGTTCTCACCCAGTTTCCTCTGGGTGAGATACACCATTTCAATGGCCCTCATCCATAGGGAAATTCTGCGTTTACCACCAAAAGTAGTGTGAACGAATTTCAAAATAGGAAATTTGCTCATCTCTAGTCACCACACATGGGATGTTGGTATAGATCTTCAAGCAAGATGGTGGTGGGCAAATAGAGCAGTTAAGTATTAATTTTTAGTTTTTTTTACCCTATTTCAGGGTAAATCGCCAATATCGGACATTTCTACCTGGGTGCATCCTTTTTGTCAATGAGTGTATTAACATTATTTCTTAATAGATATAGATACTGAAAGTAGTTCAAAAGTGATGCTTCTCATTTAGAATGATTTTTTTTAAAACAATTTTAATGTCTTAATGTTTCTGATTTGGTATGATATTTTATTGTTGGCAGTAATTAATCTATGTGGTAGACAACAGAATATGGAGCATGAAGAATTTAGGCAGAATTTTTGCTTTACATTTGCCAAAAACCAGGCACAGTTATTTGTGGTGACTCTCAACAAATGCTTAATTAATAATAATAATAATAACTAGAAAAGGTACAATTTCTGGGGAAATTGTGTGATGTGTTCTTGCCTCCACCAGTAGCTTACAACTGGAGTGGGCGGAGTAACTGGGTGGAGTGTAGACTCCGCCCACTTTTATAAATTTTGACCTTTGTCTCACACTGACCCACCCTGCCGAGTTTGGGTGCTGTGAGAATGACAGCTGTTTAAAGGTTTCTTATTGAAGTCAATAGGGAAAATCTGATTGGTTGTTTGTGGCTCCGCCCACTTTTTAGCATCCCCAAAATGAGATATACATTGGCACAGTCCTCCAGTGACCAACTGTGCCAAGTTTCGGGAACCCTGCCATTAAAAGTCTAAGAGCAGCGGCAGTTTGAATTTTTCCCATTTAAACAAATGGCTGAAATTTGATTGGCCGTTGTAGACCCCGCCCACTTTTTAATTTTTTTTGACCCCAGTCACCCAATGACCTACGGTGCCTAGTTTGGGTATTCTGGCTTAAATACTGTGAGAATGACAGCAATTTAAAAGTTTCTCATTGAAGTCAATAGGGAAAATCTGATTGGTGGTTTGTAGCTCCGCCCACTTTTTAATGTCCCCCAAAATGTGACAGAAATTTTCAGGTTGACCCCATGACTAAGTGACCCAAGTTTGGTGACTTTAGTTTAAAATCTGTGCGACTGGGAGAGATTTGAAAATTGTCCCTGTCAAAGTCAATGGGAAAAACGTGGATTTTGGGGGCCCTGTCCCAGGGGCCCGGAGGGTGGGATCGGGTAACAAAGCAAAAGCAAGGTACTTGGGTGGGTGCCGACCAAGTCTGCAAAGTTTGGAATTTGTACTCCTAAAAATGTGGGAGAAGTAGCAATTTGAAGGTCTCATTAAAGTCAATGGGGAGATTTTGATTGGTTCTGTGTGGCCCCGCCCACTTTTTGGGGTCCCCGAAATGTGCCCAAAGTTTTCGGGTTGACTCCATGACTAAGTGACCCAAGTTTGGTGACTTTAGCGTCAAAGCCTGGCGAGTGGGAGCGATTTGAAAATTTACCCTGTCAAAGTCTATGGGAAAAAAGGGGGCTTCCGGGGCCCGCCACGGGGGCCCCGGGGGTGGGATCGCTCCACAAAGTAATAGCAATCCGATCGGGTACAATCTGCACGTTTTGGTAAATTTTTGTCTATGTAGTGTAAAAACTGTGGGAGGAGTTAGGGTGGCAAATTTGGCTATAATAATAATAATAATAACTAGAAAAGGTACAATTTCTGGGGAAATTGTGTGATGTGTTCTTGCCTCCACCAGTAGCTTACAACTGGAGTGGGCGGAGTAACTGGGTGGAGTGTAGACTCCGCCCACTTTTATAAATTTTGACCTTTGTCTCACACTGACCCACCCTGCCGAGTTTGGGTGCTGTGAGAATGACAGCTGTTTAAAGGTTTCTTATAGAAGTCAATAGGGAAAATCTGATTGGTTGTTTGTGGCTCCGCCCACTTTTTAGCATCCCCAAAATGAGATATACATTGGCACAGTCCTCCAGTGACCAACTGTGCCAAGTTTCGGGAACCCTGCCATTAACAGTCTAAGAGCAGCGGCAGTTTGAATTTTTCCCATTTAAACAAATGGCTGAAATTTGATTGGCCGTTGTAGACCCCGCCCACTTTTTAATTTTTTTTGACCCCAGTCACCCAATGACCTACGGTGCCTAGTTTGGGTATTCTGGCTTAAATACTGTGAGAATGACAGCAATTTAAAAGTTTCTCATTGAAGTCAATAGGGAAAATCTGATTGGTGGTTTGTAGCTCCGCCCACTTTTTAATGTCCCCCAAAATGTGACAGAAATTTTCAGGTTGACCCCATGACTAAGTGACCCAAGTTTGGTGACTTTAGTTTAAAATCTGTGCGACTGGGAGAGATTTGAAAATTGTCCCTGTCAAAGTCAATGGGAAAAACGTGGATTTTGGGGGCCCTGTCCCAGGGGCCCGGAGGGTGGGATCGGGTAACAAAGCAAAAGCAAGGTACTTGGGTGGGTGCCGACCAAGTCTGCAAAGTTTGGAATTTGTACTCCTAAAAATGTGGGAGAAGTAGCAATTTGAAGGTCTCATTAAAGTCAATGGGGAGATTTTGATTGGTTCTGTGTGGCCCCGCCCACTTTTTGGGGTCCCCGAAATGTGCCCAAAGTTTTCGGGTTGACTCCATGACTAAGTGACCCAAGTTTGGTGACTTTAGTTTAAAATCTGTGCGACTGGGAGCGATTTGAAAATTTACCCTGTCAAAGTCTATGGGAAAAAAGGGGGCTTCCGGGGCCCGCCACGGGGGCCCCGGGGGTGGGATCGCTCCACAAAGTAATAGCAATCCGATCGGGTACAATCTGCACGTTTTGGTAAATTTTTGTCTATGTAGTGTAAAAACTGTGGGAGGAGTTAGGGTGGCAAATTTGGCTATAATAATAAGAATAAGAATAAGAATAAGAATATATATGTGAGATAATAGTATGTGGTCTTGCTATGCAAGAACACATAACTAGAAAAGGTACAATTTCTGGGGAAATTGTGTGATGTGTTCTTGCCTCCACCAGTAGCTTACAACTGGAGTGGGTGGAGTAACTGGGTGCAGTGTAGACTCCGCCCACTTTTATAAATTTTGACCTTTGTCTCACACTGACCCACCCTGCCGAGTTTGGGTGCTGTGAGAATGACAGCTGTTTAAAGGTTTCTTATTGAAGTCAATAGGGAAAATCTGATTGGTTGTTTGTGGCTCCGCCCACTTTTTAGCATCCCCAAAATGAGATATACATTGGCACAGTCCTCCAGTGACCAACTGTTCCAAGTTTCGGGAACCCTGCCATTAACAGTCTAAGAGCAGCGGCAGTTTGAATTTTTCCCATTTAAACAAATGGCTGAAATTTGATTGGCCGTTGTAGACCCCGCCCACTTTTTAAATTTTTTTACCCCAGTCACCCAATGACCTACGGTGCCTAGTTTGGGTATTCTGGCTTAAATACTGTGAGAATGACAGCAATTTAAAAGTTTCTCATTGAAGTCAATAGGGAAAATCTGATTGGTGGTTTGTAGCTCCGCCCACTTTTTAATGTCCCCCAAAATGTGACAGAAATTTTCAGGTTGACCCCATGACTAAGTGACCCAAGTTTGGTGACTTTAGTTTAAAATCTGTGCGACTGGGAGAGATTTGAAAATTGTCCCTGTCAAAGTCAATGGGAAAAACGTGGATTTTGGGGGCCCTGTCCCAGGGGCCCGGAGGGTGGGATCGGGTAACAAAGCAAAAGCAAGGTACTTGGGTGGGTGCCGACCAAGTCTGCAAAGTTTGGAATTTGTACTCCTAAAAATGTGGGAGAAGTAGCAATTTGAAGGTCTCATTAAAGTCAATGGGGAGATTTTGATTGGTTCTGTGTGGCCCCGCCCACTTTTTGGGGTCCCCGAAATGTGCCCAAAGTTTTCGGGTTGACTCCATGACTAAGTGACCCAAGTTTGGTGACTTTAGTTTAAAATCTGTGCGAGTGGGAGCGATTTGAAAATTTACCCTGTCAAAGTCTATGGGAAAAAAGGGGGCTTCCGGGGCCCGCCACGGGGGCCCCGGGGGTGGGATCGCTCCACAAAGTAATAGCAATCCGATCGGGTACAATCTGCATGTTTTGGTAAATTTTTGTCTATGTAGTGTAAAAACTGTGGGAGGAGTTAGGGTGGCAAATTTGGCTATAATAAGAATAAGAAGAATAATAATAATATACTTGTGAGATAACAATATGTGGTCTTGCTATGCAAGAACACATAATAACTAGAAAAGGTACAATTTCTGGGGAAATTGTGTGATGTGTTCTTGCCTCCACCAGTAGCTTACAACTGGAGTGGGCGGAGTAACTGGGTGGAGTGTAGACTCCGCCCACTTTTATAAATTTTGACCTTTGTCTCACACTGACCCACCCTGCCGAGTTTGGGTGCTGTGAGAATGACAGCTGTTTAAAGGTTTCTTATTGAAGTCAATAGGGAAAATCTGATTGGTTGTTTGTGGCTCCGCCCACTTTTTAGCATCCCCAAAATGAGATATACATTGGCACAGTCCTCCAGTGACCAACTGTGCCAAGTTTCGGGAACCCTGCCATTAACAGTCTAAGAGCAGCGGCAGTTTGAATTTTTCCCATTTAAACAAATGGCTGAAATTTGATTGGCCGTTGTAGACCCCGCCCACTTTTTAATTTTTTTTTACCCCAGTCACCCAATGACCTACGGTGCCTAGTTTGGGTATTCTGGCTTAAATACTGTGAGAATGACAGCAATTTAAAAGTTTCTCATTGAAGTCAATAGGGAAAATCTGATTGGTGGTTTGTAGCTCCGCCCACTTTTTAATGTCCCCCAAAATGTGACAGAAATTTTCAGGTTGACCCCATGACTAAGTGACCCAAGTTTGGTGACTTTAGTTTAAAATCTGTGCGACTGGGAGAGATTTGAAAATTGTCCCTGTCAAAGTCAATGGGAAAAACGTGGATTTTGGGGGCCCTGTCCCAGGGGCCCGGAGGGTGGGATCGGGTAACAAAGCAAAAGCAAGGTACTTGGGTGGGTGCCGACCAAGTCTGCAAAGTTTGGAATTTGTACTCCTAAAAATGTGGGAGAAGTAGCAATTTGAAGGTCTCATTAAAGTCAATGGGGAGATTTTGATTGGTTCTGTGTGGCCCCGCCCACTTTTTGGGGTCCCCGAAATGTGCCCAAAATTTTCGGGTTGACTCCATGACTAAGTGACCCAAGTTTGGTGACTTTAGCGTCAAAGCCTGGCGAGTGGGAGCGATTTGAAAATGTACCCTGTCAAAGTCTATGGGAAAAAAGGGGGCTTCCGGGGCCCGCCACGGGGGCCCCGGGGGTGGGATCGCTCCACAAAGTAATAGCAATCCGATCGGGTACAATCTGCACGTTTTGGTAAATTTTTGTCTATGTAGTGTAAAAACTGTGGGAGGAGTTAGGGTGGCAAATTTGGCTATAATAAGAATAAGAAGAATAAGAATAACTAGAAAAGCTACAATTTCTGGGGAAATTGTGCGAAGTGTTCTTGCCTCCACCAGTAGTCTACAACTGGAGTGGGCGGAGTAACTGGGTGGAGTGGGCGGAGTAACTGTTATGTGGTTGGAGTGGCTGGAGTAACTGTGGGAAGGTTGGACTGGGCAGAGTAACTTTATGGAGTGGGCAGAGTAACTGTGTGGAGTGTTTGGAGTGAGTAAAGATAGTAAACATTACACTAACCAATTCATTGATCAAATTTAAAAAAAGTGCACATGGCAAGCTTGATAGAGGGAGAAATGCATTTCAACTTGTATTTATTTATATAGCACATTTAATTGCAATGTTGTTGCCCAAAGTGCTTCACATTAACATTAAAACATACATTTATAAAAACATTAGCAGCATTATCAAGCCTAGCAGATGAAGGTTTGACCACGTGCATCTTGAAGTAGAATGAGGTGAAGGTGTGCTATCTGTTTGATGATAATCAGTGTTCACAACCACTGTTTCCTGGCAACGCTCATGCCCCGTTTATGCAGGCTCTAAGCGTGTGACACCACATCACTATGTACCTCCTGGGCACATTCACTGTCACAAACCTCCATTTCCACTATGCTGCTGTGGGGCTCCGGTTCCCGAATGTCACAAACCCCCATTTCCACTATTCTGCTGTGGGGCTCCGGTTCCCGAATGTCACAAACCCCCATTTCCACTATTCTGCTGTGGGGCTCCGGATCTCGAATGTCACAAACCCCCATTTCCACTATTCTGCTGTGGGGCTCCGGATCTCGAATGTCACAAACCTCCATTTCCACTATGCTGCTGTGGGGCTCCGGTTCCCGAATGTCACAAACCTCCATTTCTACTAGGCTGCTGTGGGGCTCCGGATCCCGAAAGCATGGGTATGAAAGGTCCAGTTTAGTCCAGCGTATCTTTGCAGCTTTTAGATCTCTTTCCTTTAGATGGCATGATGATATTCACACAGCTGTAATTTCTTTTTGTAAATGTAGCTAGTTGAAACACCTCAAATACTCTCTACTGTATAAAACTTATTTCCAAACTTTTAAAGGGGTTGGCCACCCTAAGTGTCAAAAGTCCAAAGTGCCCCAGACAATAGCCCATAAATATGAAGTATTTATATCATGCTAAATGTGCTGGCTATATGTAATTTTTCTAATCTGTTCACCATGTAATTTTCCCCTGAGGAGCTTCTTCAGACAGACTGTGTGGGCGGAGCAGCTGTAAAGTGAAAGTAAATATCCCAGCATGCATTGCAGCAAGCATCTTCAAAGGAGTAGTCACATGACATCCCCGCCCACCTCTGTTCCTAAAGAGAACACCGCAATAGAAAGCACACCCCAGTCCCAGCAGTAAAGAGAGGTCACTTCACTGGCGGTTGTCATCTTCAAACGGTTGTAGTTTAAAAACTAGAAAAGGTACAATTTCTGGGGAAATTGTGTGATGTGTTCTTGCCTCCACCAGTAGCTTACAACTGGAGTGGGTGGAGTAACTGGGTGCAGTGTAGACTCCGCCCACTTTTATAAATTTTGACCTTTGTCTCACACTGACCCACCCTGCCGAGTTTGGGTGCTGTGAGAATGACAGCTGTTTAAAGGTTTCTTATTGAAGTCAATAGGGAAAATCTGATTGGTTGTTTGTGGCTCCGCCCACTTTTTAGCATCCCCAAAATGAGATATACATTGGCACAGTCCTCCAGTGACCAACTGTTCCAAGTTTCGGGAACCCTGCCATTAACAGTCTAAGAGCAGCGGCAGTTTGAATTTTTCCCATTTAAACAAATGGCTGAAATTTGATTGGCCGTTGTAGACCCCGCCCACTTTTTAAATTTTTTGACCCCAGTCACCCAATGACCTACGGTGCCTAGTTTGGGTATTCTGGCTTAAATACTGTGAGAATGACAGCAATTTAAAAGTTTCTCATTGAAGTCAATAGGGAAAATCTGATTGGTGGTTTGTAGCTCCGCCCACTTTTTAATGTCCCCCAAAATGTGACAGAAATTTTCAGGTTGACCCCATGACTAAGTGACCCAAGTTTGGTGACTTTAGTTTAAAATCTGTGCGACTGGGAGAGATTTGAAAATTGTCCCTGTCAAAGTCAATGGGAAAAACGTGGATTTTGGGGGCCCTGTCCCAGGGGCCCGGAGGGTGGGATCGGGTAACAAAGCAAAAGCAAGGTACTTGGGTGGGTGCCGACCAAGTCTGCAAAGTTTGGAATTTGTACTCCTAAAAATGTGGGAGAAGTAGCAATTTGAAGGTCTCATTAAAGTCAATGGGGAGATTTTGATTGGTTCTGTGTGGCCCCGCCCACTTTTTGGGGTCCCCGAAATGTGCCCAAAGTTTTCGGGTTGACTCCATGACTAAGTGACCCAAGTTTGGTGACTTTAGTTTAAAATCTGTGCGAGTGGGAGCGATTTGAAAATTTACCCTGTCAAAGTCTATGGGAAAAAAGGGGGCTTCCGGGGCCCGCCACGGGGGCCCCGGGGGTGGGATCGCTCCACAAAGTAATAGCAATCCGATCGGGTACAATCTGCATGTTTTGGTAAATTTTTGTCTATGTAGTGTAAAAACTGTGGGAGGAGTTAGGGTGGCAAATTTGGCTATAATAAGAATAAGAAGAACTAGAAAAGGTACAATTTCTGGGGAAATTGTGTGATGTGTTCTTGCCTCCACCAGTAGCTTACAACTGGAGTGGGCGGAGTAACTGGGTGGAGTGTAGACTCCGCCCACTTTTATAAATTTTGACCTTTGTCTCACACTGACCCACCCTGCCGAGTTTGGGTGCTGTGAGAATGACAGCTGTTTAAAGGTTTCTTATTGAAGTCAATAGGGAAAATCTGATTGGTTGTTTGTGGCTCCGCCCACTTTTTAGCATCCCCAAAATGAGATATACATTGGCACAGTCCTCCAGTGACCAACTGTGCCAAGTTTCGGGAACCCTGCCATTAAAAGTCTAAGAGCAGCGGCAGTTTGAATTTTTCCCATTTAAACAAATGGCTGAAATTTGATTGGCCGTTGTAGACCCCGCCCACTTTTTAATTTTTTTTTGACCCCAGTCACCCAATGACCTACGGTGCCTAGTTTGGGTATTCTGGCTTAAATACTGTGAGAATGACAGCAATTTAAAAGTTTCTCATTGAAGTCAATAGGGAAAATCTGATTGGTGGTTTGTAGCTCCGCCCACTTTTTAATGTCCCCCAAAATGTGACAGAAATTTTCAGGTTGACCCCATGACTAAGTGACCCAAGTTTGGTGACTTTAGTTTAAAATCTGTGCGACTGGGAGAGATTTGAAAATTGTCCCTGTCAAAGTCAATGGGAAAAACGTGGATTTTGGGGGCCCTGTCCCAGGGGCCCGGAGGGTGGGATCGGGTAACAAAGCAAAAGCAAGGTACTTGGGTGGGTGCCGACCAAGTCTGCAAAGTTTGGAATTTGTACTCCTAAAAATGTGGGAGAAGTAGCAATTTGAAGGTCTCATTAAAGTCAATGGGGAGATTTTGATTGGTTCTGTGTGGCCCCGCCCACTTTTTGGGGTCCCCGAAATGTGCCCAAAGTTTTCGGGTTGACTCCATGACTAAGTGACCCAAGTTTGGTGACTTTAGTTTAAAATCTGTGCGACTGGGAGCGATTTGAAAATTTACCCTGTCAAAGTCTATGGGAAAAAAGGGGGCTTCCGGGGCCCGCCACGGGGGCCCCGGGGGTGGGATCGCTCCACAAAGTAATAGCAATCCGATCGGGTACAATCTGCACGTTTTGGTAAATTTTTGTCTATGTAGTGTAAAAACTGTGGGAGGAGTTAGGGTGGCAAATTTGGCTATAATAAGAATAAGAAGAATAATAATATATATGTGAGATAACAATATGTGGTCTTGCTATGCAAGAACACATAATAATAATAATATACTTGTGAGATAACAATATGTGGTCTTGCTATGCAAGAACACATAATAATAATATATATGTGAGATAACAATATGTGGTCTTGCTATGCAAGAACACATAATAATAATAATAATAATAATAATATATATGTGAGATAATAGTATGTGGTCTTGCTATGCAAGAACACATAATAATAACTAGAAAAGCTACAATTTGTGTAAAGTGTGTCTTGCCTCCACCAGTAGTCTACAACTGGAGTGGGCGGAGTAACTGGGTGGAGTGGCTTGAGTAACTGTGGAAAGGCTGGACTGGGCAGAGTAACTTTATCGAGTGGGCAGAGTAACTGTGTGGAGTGTTTAGAGTGAGTAAAGATAGTAAAGATTACACTAACCAATCGATTGATCACATTTAAAAAGTACACATGGCAAACTTAATAGAGAAATGCATTTCAACCTCTATTTATTTCTATAGCACGTTTAATTGCAATGTTGTTGCCCAAAGTGCTTCACAGTTAAATTATAACATACAATTATAGCTGTAAAGTGAAAGCAAATATCCCAGCATGCATTGCAGCAAGCATCTTCAGAGGAGCAGTCACATGACATCCCCGCCCACCTCTGTTCCTATAGAGACGAGAGCCCATCAGACTTATGTACAGACACAGCAATAGAAAGCACACCCCAGTCCCAGCAGTAAAGAGAGGTCACTTCACTGGCGGTTGCCATCTTCAAACGGTTGTAGTTTAAAAATTATAAATGCTACAGCGAACATTGTAGAATCATAAGACCCAGACCTACATTTTGATGCATAGTATGTCTCTGAAATAAGGGCACAGTCGCAGTTTAGAAATTGCCCTTCAAATTTGAGGTGGCTAGAGTGGAGTTTCAATGAATGTCAATGGGCGGCGTGAGTTGCAAACAAATGGTCAGCAGGGATAGCTGAATGTTTTGATACAAGATTTGTGTAGGTGGGCTTGAAAATGAGGGAGTGGTGGCAGTTTAGAAATCATGTCCTGGTTTTTCAGCTCCCACTCTAGTTTTGAAAATTCCGCCATTCATTCCGATTCGACCAATTTCGCCACAAAAACACAGATATTTCATGAACCATTTGGCGAAATGTTCCAGAAAGTAATAGCACACCAATCGGGAACAATCCGCACGTTTCGGTATATTACTGTCTCTGTAGTGTAAAAACTGTGGGAGGAGTTAGGGTGGTAAATTTGTCTATAATAAGAATATATATGTATAGCAGTTACTTTTCTGCAAGCGTGTGTGTTAGGCCTACAGTGTCTACTCTGCCAACTACTGCCAGTGCACAGTGCCATGTGCCACTTAATGATCTTTATATAGCACCACCGTATTCCACTGTGCTTTTCAATTCTGAGGGTTCATGAAAACAAAAACTAAACTAAAAACAAAAGAAATTGACAGGGCAAAATACAACTGATACAATAGGAACGAGGACCCTGCTTACAATCTATCAAGAAGTGGGGGATGACACAAAGGTAAAGCTGATGGTTATATGAAGTGGTCCAGCCATCTTTGTATTGAAAGGAGTGGTGAAGGCTAAGCTGCATGAGCTAGTGCTTTAGGTGTGGGGATTGCTCTCAGAAGATGGTATTCAATTCTGAAGAATAAGGGTTGGAGGGGGTGAACGGTTAGGAGTCATTTTAGGGAACATACTAAGCCTGCCTGAAAAGCTGTGTTTTAAGGCACGTTTGAAGGTAAGGAAGTTGGGAATTAATCTGATTATACAGGGTAGAGTAACTGCAGCTCACGAAACGTCTTGAAGATGGCAGTGAGATGTACGAATTATGGAGGATGTTAGATCAATGGCAGAATGGAGATCACAAGTAGGGTGGTAACAGGAGATGACAGAGTATATGTACGGAGATGCAGCACTGTGGAGGGCTTTGTGGGCGAGAGTGAGGAGTTTGAACTGCATTCTGTGGTATATGAGCAACTAGTGAAGTGACTGGCACAAGCTAAAGTCATCAGTGTAGCAACGGGTGGAGATATAGATGAGCCTGGCTGCAGCAAAGGCTCGAATGCTAGGTTGTTTTGCAAGGTAGTGTTTCACAGCTTAGACAAACTAATGGCAACTGAACATGGTGTTGCAAACAGTCAGTTTCACTTTTAGAGGCCTACAATCCATTTTACACTTTTTGCAGGGAATGTTCATTTGACCTGGAGTCGGGTTTATTTAACCATAAGCATGTTATTAAGCGCTCAGGTCTCAGTCTGTAGTGGTAGTCCTCACTTTATTTGAATGAAGGCAATCCAGAATCTCATTTTGACCAGTACTTGCCTCGCTACCTCTACAGGACCCATCCACCTCGCAGGGTACTGATACGGAACAGAGCGTATATCTTGGCTCCGCCACCCATGACCGGCCCTCTCAGCATGATTGGTTCTCCAGTGGGCAGAGTATACTTCAGTTATGGCACACATGTCAATCTTCTGGCTTCTTTTTGGCAGGTTTCATCCTTACCAGCTAATTAACTATCCACTCCTGACACCTTAGAAAGGATCCTCAGCTTTTGCGGTGGTTGGTCCCCACTACCTCTCCATTTGAAGAGCATGACCGTCACCTTGCTCACCCACTCCATTGCTCCAATTCCAGCCACCAGTTTCCTAGCTGTGCTGTGTTCTGTGGCTGTAGATTGGGTGGGGGACAGCATATTTCAATGTATTACAGTCAACACAGACTGAATACACAAAACACAGTATTAAAAGCCATCTCTAATATCTTTCTTTTAAATGGAGAATGTCATGCAATTAAAGGAGGATTATAACATATCAAACATACCGGTAACATGGGTAATGCTCTGGGTGTATCCCACAACTATATGACAAGTTTTTAAATCATTAATAATATAATTTGTTGTGTGAAACTGTTAACTATAATGACATTTTGGTTACACCGGTAAATTACACCAAATAAATTAAAGCAATACAGAATAATTGAAATATATAGAATAATAATAGAATTTTGTCATTAATAGAAACGAGAAGATGAGGAAAGGAGAAGAGGTGAAGAACAAATTCGACAGAGAGAAGAGCTACGCGCAAAAGAGCTCTACCTGAGTCTAAAGAAAGCACAGCTACAAAGTCAACGCAATGAAAATGAGGAGCAAGAGTGGCAAGAACAATGTAAATAGCATCAAAGCAAGTTTTTTTTTTTATGTCTTTTTTTAAATAGATCTTTCACAGTTCATCTTAGATACTAAGCATCAGGAAAAAAAATATAAAGCTACCTTGACTAAAGGAAATCAATTTGTCTTAAAAAATAACCATAATAAATGAAAATAAAGTCTGCTCAGTTATTATGCTATGTTCACTGCAGCATAATAAACTATATCTAGTTTTTCCTATTTTTATCCTACACTGGTGCTTAAAAGTTTGCAAACCCATCATCATTTTCTATATTTCTGCAAGAAAAACTAAAACATATATCCACATAAGTCCTAAGAGTACATAAGATAATCAAATCAACCCAATGAGTGAAAGATGTTAGACTTTGTAATTTATTTATTGAGAAAAATGATCCAATATCACATATTTGTGAGCTGCAAAAGTATGTGAACCTTTGTTTTCAGTATCTGGTGTGACCTCCATGAGCAGCAGTAACTGCAACTACAGTAGATGTTTCTGGCAATTGTTGATTAGTCCTGCACATGAGCTTAATGGAATTTCAGCTCATTACTCCGCACAAATCAGCTTGACCTCTCTTATGTTGGTGGGTTTCCTCCCATGAACTGCTCACTTCATGTCCTTCCACAACATGTCAATTGAATTAAGGTCAGGACTATCACTTGCCATTCCAAAACTTCAACTTTATTCTTTAATCATTCTTTGGTGCTGTAGAATGACTTGTGTTGTTCTGCAAAAGAATGCCACCCAGGGCCTTCTATTTGGTACCCCATCTGCATCCTTTACATGAATGCCTGGACTATTTCCCCCACACCCTTATTTGCAAAGAATTCAATTGCTCTAAAAAGTAGAATGCTGTACGAATGTCGACAGTTCCCTAACAAGGAAGAATGAAAACAGATATCTAGTGGAAGGCTTTTATTCTACAGTATTTTGCTTTGCTTATACTACACAGTGTACTATACATGTTCTTTTTTATATTCTGGTGACTTCTATGCTAGGCCTTGGAGGATAGCTTGTTTCTATTTGTCTTTCATTGCTTTTTTAGTGCGCAAGTCAAAGGCTGCAGATGAAGAACGCAAACACAAAGCTCGCAGAGCAAGGGCTGAATATCATCGTCAATCTTTGCGGGCCATTCAGAAAGGAAAGGTAGCTGGACTGAGTAGCTTATTCCAAAATGCCAACCTAAGCAATGGGCAAGAATCAAGTCAAGAAGACAGCAGTTTATCATCTGTTAAACTTCAAGTGCCAGTTCAGTAAGTTCTCTGTGGTACATTTTAAATACTGTTCTATAAAGCTTATACCTTCATGCATAGGTTAATTACTAATATAATTATTAACAGTACATTCAAAAAGCCTTCAGATCCTTTTACTTTTTTCACATTTTGTTATGTTTTAGCCTTTTGCTATAGTAAAAAAAAAAAGTGGCCTCATCAATCTGCACTCAATCCCCTTAATAAAAAAAAATCTAAAACTAAGGGAAAAAAAATGTTGCACCTATGTAAGGTTTCATAGCCGACAATGCTTATCACAGCAAAAAACAAGCCATGAGACGGAAATAATTGCCTATAGAGCTCAGAGACAGGATCAAGTGGAGACATATATCTGAAGAAGGGTTCAAAATATTTTTGCTGCACTGGAATTTCCCAAGAGCAACGTGGCCTTCATAATTCTTAAATGAAAGAAGTTTGGACTACCAGGACTTTTCCTAGATCTGTTCACCTGAACAAACTAAGTCATTGGAGGGAAAAGGCCTTGTAAAAGAGAAGACCAAGAACCAAATGGTCCGTCTGGCTGTGCACCAATAATCCTGTGTGCAAATGGAAGAAACTTCAAGGAGGGCAACCATCAATGAAAAATTCCTCCAATTTGAGCTTTATGGCAGAGTGGCCATTAAAGAAGCCTTTCCTCAATAAAATACACATGAAAGTTTGCAAAAAAAGCATCTAAACGTCTCTCAGACTGTAAGAAACAAGTCATATTCATAATTAAATCCTCCTACAGAGTGCTCTGGACCTCAGACTAAGCCAAAGGTTCAACATCCAGCAAGACCATGACATTAAGAGCTGTTTCACACTAATGAGTCCATTGTGGGAATCACGCTCTGTGTGTGTGCAAGATCCTTCATTCTGGACTTGCAGGAGCACATGGCATTATCATGATTTATAATGCTATGTGCCTCTGTATGACCTTGCTTCTACAGAATTGTGGTGGCATAAAGCGGTCAGTATAATTCTGTAGTAAAAAGGTCAAGTAGAGGCACATAACATTATAACTCATGATAATGCTGTGACACATTGCTGTGTGCTCCTAAAAGTCCAGAACAGAGGATCTTGCTCACACGTGGAGCATAATTCCCGCAATGGACTCGCTCATGTACAACAAACCTAAGCACACAGTCAAGACATCACTGGAGTGGCTCAGAGACAACTCTGTAAATTTCCTTGAGTGGCCAAGAAGGGGCTCTAAATTGAACTAAATCGAACATCTATGGAGACATCGGAAAATGGTTGTCGACAAAAAGTGTTGAGAGGATCTACAGAGAAGAATAGCAGAAAAGCCCCAAATCCAGGTGTGGAAACCTTTTGGCATTATACCCAAGATGACCATGGACCATAATTGATGCAAAAAGTGTTCAAGCTAAGTACCAAGAAATTTTCACTTTGTCATCATATGGAAATTTTTGAACAAGATTGCTACATAACAAAATGTAAAAAAGTGAAAAGGTCTGAAGACTTTCCAAATGTACTCTATGTTTGAAATCAAATTTTTGGTTTGGATATGTTAAATATTTTTTAAAGGGATTAAACACCCCAAAAAATGGTATCCTATTGCTCTTTAGAAAGGTACCTCACGTAAATTGTACATTGTAATGCAGATAATTTTCTACCCGATGGTTGCAGTTCTGAGATCTGCTCCCTTCTGGTCTTCAGCTGTGTCATGTGACTGTAAAGGGGGAATAATAATCACCAATATTATGCGAATATCGATAATTAATATTCCTAAATAGGAGGAGCCGTCTAGTGATGACTCCGCCTATTTATGCCTTTATATAACAATAACAATACTTTCGCTATGCTTTACACTAATCACTATACTAGCTGCATGCGCCTTGCTAACTCGCTACCGCTAACAAGTACACGCTACACAAAGGGTACAAATATAACGGTATTTATTTAACACACTAAGCACGCAATACACTAACAATACACAGCACTACACATATACAATACTCAAACTAAGCTACAAGTTCCCAATTCCACCCATAAACTAACTATACAATACACACATACAAGTATAACAACCCACCCGCCTAGCTCTATACTGTCCCTACGGGGTTACAAGAGGGTTATACAGTTTGTTTGCAGAGCAGCTGCATGCTCAACAGAGCAGGGGTTAACCATGGGATGCAGGGGTTAACCAGCGGGGCTAACTGCAAGGGTTAACCAGGGATACAGCAAGGGTCCAGGGACACAGCAGGGCAGAGTAGGAGAAGGTGTGCAGAGTAGGAGAAGGTGGTTAACAGGGGACTGGCGCAGCAGGGGTTAATAGATAAGGGATATCAAGGGGTTACAAGGGGCAGCATGGGGTCTGGGATACAAAGGGTTAGGATAGTGGTAGGGAAATAAGGGGGGTGAATATGGTTGGCACTGCAAGGGAGGTACAATGCCATGCCAGTGTATACTCAGCCATCTCCAGGGCCAAATGGGCCTCTCTTCCTTCAGGCAGCAGTCCTCATGTGTCTCTGGATCTAGTCTGGTTGCAAAGAGGCCTGTTCCTTTGTCTTGGACTGATATATAAGTCCCTCTCACCCCCCCCCCCCCTTTCCAGGGGTGTGACATCATCGTGTGCGTGTGACGGAATGCATGCACTCAGATTGCAGCAGACAACTGGCTGGCCCCCTGAGGCTCACAGCACCACACGCCCAGCCATGTCACAAACACAAGGTTGGGGCCGCATAGTAAATAGGCTGATAACCCTTAGCCTTTGAAAAGTCACCAGCCACCTGGAGACATATCCACCCCCCTGCAGACGCCTGGGAAACTTAAGTATATATATATATATATATATAGATACTTGGGGCGCATCTATATACATATATATATACTCATCATAAACCTGGGGGCATACATGGGCAGTTATAGGCCCATATATATATATATATATATATATATACAGACGTGGACAAAATTGTTGGTACCCTTTGGTCAATGAAAGAAAAAGTCACAATGGTCACAGAAATAACTTTAATCTGACAAAAGTAATAATAAATTAAAATTCTATAAATGTTAACCAATGAAAGTCAGACATTGTTTTTCAACCATGCTTCAACAGAATTATGTAAAAAAATAAACTCATGAAACAGGCATGGACAAAAATGATGGTACCCCTAGAAAACACAGAACATAATGTGACCAAAGGGACATGTTAATTCAAGGTGTGTCCACTAATTAGCATCACAGGTGTCTACAACCTTGTAATCAGCCATTGGGCCTATATATATGGCTCCAGGTAATCACTGTGTTGTTTGGTGATATGGTGTGTACCACACTCGACATGGACCAGAGGAAGCAAAGGAAAGAGCTGTCTCAAGAGATCAGAAAGAAAATTATAGACAAGCATGTTAAAGGTAAAGGCTATAAGACCATCTCCAAGCAACTAGATGTTCCTGTGAGTACAGTTGCACATATTATTCATAAGTTTAAGATCCATGGGACTGTAGCCAACCTCCCTGGACGTGGCCGCAGGAGGAAAATTGATGACAAATCTAAGAGACGGATAATCCGAATGGTAACAAAAGAGCCTAGAAAGACTTCTAAAGAGATTCAAGGTGAACTTCATGCTCAAGGAACATCAGTGTCAGATCGCACCATCCGTCGTTGTTTGAGCCAAAGTGGACTACATGGGAGACGACCAAGGAGGACACCATTGTTGAAAACGAATCATAAAAAAGCAAGACTGGAATATGCCAAACTACATGTTGACAAGCCACAAAGCTTCTGGGAGAATGTCCTGTGGACAGATGAGACAAAAATCGAAGTTTTTGCCAAGGCACATCAGCTGTATGTTCACAGACGAAAAAATGAAGCATATCAAGAAAAGAACACTGTCCCTACTGTGAAACATGGAGGAGGCTCTGTTATGTTCTGGGGCTGCTTTGCTGCGTCTGGCACAGGGTGTCTTGAATCTGTGCAGGGTACAATGAAATCTCAAGACTATCAAGGAATTCTAGAGAGAAATGTACTAGCCAGTGTCAGAAAGCTTGGTCTCAGTCGCAGGTCATGGGTCTTGCAACAGGACAATGACCCAAAACACACCGCTAAAAACACCCAAGAATGGCTAAGAGGAAAAAATTGGACTATTCTAAAGTGGCCTTCTATGAGCCCTGACCTCAATCCTATTGAGCATCTTTGGAAGGAGCTGAAACATGCAGTCTGGAAAAGGCACCCTTCAAACCGGACACAACTGGAGCAGTTTGCTCATGAGGAGTGGGCCAAAATACCTGCTGAGAGGTGCAGATGTCTCATTGACAGTTACAGGAAGCGTTTGATTGCAGTGATTGCCTCAAAAGGTTGCGCAACAAAATATTAAGTTAGGGGTACCATCATTTTTGTCCATGCCTGTTTCATGAGTTTATTTTTTTACATAATTCTGTTGAAGCATGGTTGAAAAACAATGTCTGACTTTCATTGGTTAACATTTATAGAATTTTAATTTATTATTACTTTTGTCAGATTAAAGTTATTTCTGTGACCATTGTGACTTTTTCTTTCATTGACCAAAGGGTACCAACAATTTTGTCCACGTCTGTATATATATATGTATATATATATATATATATATATATACACACACACCTGGGGGAGAGCCATGGCAGATACACATATATGTCCTCCTGACAACATATATACACATATATTATATATATATATATATATATATATATATATATATATATATATATATGTTATAGGGGGCCACAGCCATATATATTATAAGGGGCACGGTCTAAAGGAGGCACATATTTCCCACAGGGGCCACCATGAGCCCCTGGGGATCACCATGGGTAGACGTGCGCAGATGCTGGGCACATCTGCGCACATCGTCCCATGATGCTATGTCTAATGTATGCACATATATACCATACATGCCCGCACGTGTTTGCAGGCATGCATGGATATATATGCATACGTCTCAACCCTTCCTCAACAATGACCAACATTCTGACTCGCCAACTGACACAGCATCTTATGTGTGGACATAGTCATTTATTCCATTCATTTCTATGAGATGGAAATCGAGGCTCCCGTTAGAATGAATAAAGCAACTGACTGACTGTCCACACATAAGACACTGGAAGACATTTATTAAAGCTTTTATGCCTGTATTGTGGCATAAAAAAGTCACAAATTATGACACATACCATATTAGTGGAGGTGCAGGGCTTCCCCCCAGATTTACTATAACTTGCACTAGAAACTGGCATAAGATATAGCACAAGTCTATGCTAGATCGAAAAAGGGCATCGAGTGCCAGAGATGCAACTAATTTATTAAGATGAATCTGCCTCTTAATAAATTAGTAACATCTTACTGCAGCTTAGGGCGATTAAGACTGGCACATGAGAATGCCAGTCTTGATAAATGTACTTCATTGTGTCTGTTGAGTGAGAGTGTCAGTCACATGATACAGCTTGGACCAGAAAGGAGTGGATAGCATCTGCCAGCCCAACAGCAGCAAGTTCCAGTCCATGGAGCAGCAGAGAGATGTGCTAGCAATGAAAGGGTGCTTCATATGATTCCACTATCATCCATGTATGTATATGGGACCTGTCTGTGTGTTACACAGTATATCCTGCATAAAGGAGCTGTGTATATACTGAGTGTAGGACATGTGTATCTTGAGTGGAGGAGCGGCGTATATACTGTGAGCGGAGGAGATGTGTATACACTGTGAGTGGAGGAGATGTGTATATACTGTGAATGGAGGAGCTGTGTATATACTGTGAGTGGAGGAGATGTGTATATACTGTGAGTGGAGGAGATGTGTATATACTGTGAGCGGAGGAGATGTGTATATATCTTGAGTGGAGGAGCTGCGTAAATACTGTAAGCGGAGATTTGTATATACTGTGAGTAGAGGAGATGTGAATACACTCTGAGTGGAGGAGATGTGTATATACTGTGAGTGGAGGAGATGTGTACATACTATGAGCGGAGGAGATGTATATATACTGTGAGCGGAGGAGATGTGTATATATCTTGAGTGGAGATGCTGCGTAAATACTGTAAGCGGAGATGTGTATATACTGTGAGTAGAGGAGATGTGAATACACTCTGAGTGGAGGAGATGTGTATATACTGTGAGTGGAGGAGATGTGTATATACTGTGAGTGGAGGAGATGTGTATATACTGTAAATGGAGGAGATGTGTATATACTGTGAGCGGAGGAGATGTGTACACACTGTGAGCGGAAAAGATGTGTATATACTATAAGCGGTGGAGATGTGTATACACTGTGAGTGGAGGAGATGTGTATATACTGTGAGCGGAGGACATGTGTATATACTGTGAGTGGAGGAGATGTGCATATACTGTGAGCGGAGGAGATGACAGTACATACTGTGAGCGAAGAAGATGTGTATATACTGTAGGTGGAGGAGACGTGTATATACTGTAAGTGGAGGAGATATGTATATACTGTGAGTGGAGCAGATGTGTATACACTGTGAGTGGAGGAGATGTGTATGCACTGTGAGGGGAGGAGATGTGTATGCACTGTGAGCGGAGGAGATGTGTATGCACTGTGAGCGGAGGAGATGTGTATACACTGTGAGCGGAGGAGACATGTATGCACTGTGAGTGGAGGAGATGTGTATACACTGTGAGCGGAGGATATGTGTATATACTGTAAATGGAGGAGATATGTAAATACTGTGAGCAGAGGAGATGTGTATACACTGTGAGCGGAGGAAATGTGTATACACTGTGAATGGAGGAGATGTGTATACACTGTGAGTGGAGGAGATGTGTATGCACTGCGTTTATAAGCATAGGTGGAAAGCCAAAGTGTCGCAGAGCACCCTCCATAAAAGCCCAGTTGACTCTGTCAAAGGCTTTTTCTGCGTCCGTTTCTAGAAGCACTAGGGGGATGTTATGTTTTTTTGCATAGTAAATAGCATGAAGAGCTCTGCTAACATTATGCTTACCTTCTCTGCCTTTGACAAAGCCGCCTTGTTCTTCATTTTATTAATATTGGGAGGAGCCCTGCGACACGACGGCTCAACAGCTTAGCCCAAAGCTTAACATCTACGTTAAGAAGGGAAATTGGCCTGTAGCTACTACATTTGGTGGGGTCTTTCCCTTCTTTGCGGATAATTGAAATATGGGCCATAAGTGATTGTGGGGGGAGTGAGCCTCCTTTTAATAAAAAGTTACACATATTTGTAAAATGCGGGATGAGAGATTTCTGGAATTTCCTATAATATATAACAGGGAGTCCATCTGGGCCTGGGCATTTCCCGGGGGGAACACTTGCTAATATTTCTGTTACTTCATTTACTGTTCTTGGCGCCAATAATTTATTTCTATCGTTTTCGGTTAGTTTCGGAACATGAACCGACTTAAGGAATGAGTCTATTTTTCCGGCTATTTGGGAAGGGTCATCTTGTTTTAAATTGTAAAGTTCCAAGTAGAAATTGGCAAATTCTTTGGCTATGGATGGTGTGTTGGAAACAGTAAGCCCTTTATCAGTTTTTATGCTAGGTATGAAAGCCTTTTCTCTTTGCCCCTTTATCATTTGTGTGAGGAGTTTTGAACCTCTGTTGCCATGAAGATATTGTTTGAACTTGGCTACTCTAAGGGCTTTGGCGGATTTTATGTTTAGTAGATCTCTCAGTTGACTTCTAAGTTTGGTGATATCTACGTAGTTGGCGTCCGTGGGGGAGAGCTTGTTAATATTTTCGATAGCTGAGATTTGGGCAATGATAGAGTCTATTTTTGCAGTTCTTTGTTTACGTACCCAAGCTCCTAGGGCTATGAGTTCTCCTCTAATGTAGGCTTTGTGTGATTCCCACACTATAGCCTCACTCATAGATGGAGAGGCATTAATCTCAAAGAAAGTTCTTAGTTTATTCTCTAGCTTAAGCCTATCCTGTTCGTTCTCCAAAAGAGTTTTGTTTAGTCTCCAGGACCACTCCCTGGGGGGAATACCTTTCAACTGTATCACCAAAGAGACCGGGGCATGGTCTGAGACCAATATTTCACCAATAGTTGCTTGCTTAATCCTCTCCAGGATATGATTAGATAAAAATAAGTAGTCTAAATGTTGATAGGTTCTGTGTACCGCAGAATGAAAGGTAAAATCTTTCATATTGGGGTGAACTAGTCTCCAAGCATCAGAGCTTTGGTGGGAAGCCAACATTCTCTTTAGCTTGCCAATTTGTTTAGTCGTAAATTTGGGAACAGCCGAGGTAGAGTGGTCCAGAACTAAGTTTAAATCTCCCCCTAATATTAACAAACCTTCCCTGAAATCCTGTAGGGACTGTAATAGTTTGGTAAGCCACAGAATCTGTTTGGTGTTAGGAGTGTATACATTAACAAGTGTGACCTTATTTTCATGCAACATTCCCTTAAGAAATATATAGCGTCCACTAGGATCTATATAGTGAGCCTGTTCTTTAAAAGGAACATCAGTTCCAATTCCTATTGAGGCCCCTCTAGAAGCAGAGGAGTGTGTGCTATGGTACCATTTTTTATATCTTTTAGTAAACAGGTTAGGGACACGATTGTGTCTAAAGTGGGTTTCCTGCAGGAATAGAATATCTGCTTTCTCCTTTTTGAGTACCTGGAAAATTTGACTCCTCTTTTGAGGTATATTAAGCCCCTTAACATTAAAGGAGACTATCTTCAAAGAACCCATAATGTTAACAGTAGAGCAAATGCTAAGCAGTGATTACCCAACTTATCAGGGAGAGAGATATATTTGACACAAATAAAGAACTTAAATACATAATAACCAATCAAAAAATTAAACTGACGGTCCATTAGACCAACAATACTATTTAGTAGGGTGTTTCACTAATAGTGAAGTACCCAGCCACCCCTTATTTAAGAGCGTGGTCTAGGTAAAGAAATAATGGAGGGATGGAGAGGGAAGAGACAGGATATTCAATTATAAATATAAGAGAGTAAGTACAGAAGGAAGGGAGGGGGGTTAAAAGGGAGGGGAGGGAGAGACTGTGTTTCACACAAAGCCTGTGTGGGGTCACACAGCGCAGTCTAAATGTAGATGTGTTGACTGAGGTTAACATTAACTCTAGCTTCACCACGCATATCAAACATATCGTTTTCCCCAGCCAACACGTCTTCAGACATTCCCAGCACGGTACGTATATATGGACTACACATTACTTCTCCTATGGGGAGAGCTACAGGATAGAGTTACAGGATAGAAACTTGCTACTAAGGTTAATGCGATACATAGAGTAGGTATTGTTCGCATTAAGACACCCAGGTTGTGGGGGGGGGGGGGGGTAGCATCCTACAGCTCTGTATGTGTAAGTTCATATCACATCTATCACTTAAATTACCCAGCCAGTACCTGCACATCAATTGTGACTCAGCAAGGCTCAATTACAGGAACTGCCTGGGGAATTGTGGACATATATACCACTACGACATTGTAAACACAGTATGTGTACGTACATTAACGTGTGAAAGCATTATTAATGTAAGGACACATGTTAATAAGCAGACAGACGGTTAAAGCAGGTCAAGAGATCCGGAACGTGTCTCCTTATAGCTGCTTATTTATCAGACTAAGCTAAATAAGATGATCAATCTAAACATATATGAATGCTTAGAAATTAAATGAAATGTCCCAAACAATAAATTCGGGTGGACAACTGTAGCTCATACCATACTCCTACTACATAGGGTCAGGGGCGGACATACCGCATGTGCAGCCGGTGCGGCTGCACAGGGGCCCAGAGCAGGAGGGGGCCCCTCCCTACCGGCAGCAGGGGGTGATGAGCGCTTCCATTGTGGAAGTGCTCATCTCTATTCATCTGTATCGCTGATACAGATAGTGATACAGATGGATGCTGCGACGGGGCAGGGGAGAGGCGTCTCCCTTCCCCAGTCCTCTCATAGGCTACAGGCACTAGGCCTGCAACCTATTAGAGGGCGGCGCAGGCAGCGCGATGACGTCATCACGCCGCCTGAGCCGTACAGCATGGGACACAGGCTGGAAGAGGCCTGTATCGCATCGCTGAAAGCGGCAAGGAGGTAAGTATGTGAGTTTTTTTTTTTTTTTTTCATTTACACTTTACTAGGGGCCCTATCTGGCACTCATGGGGGCATCTACTGGGGGCTCTATATTATGTACTGGCACACATGGGGGGCACTATGGAGGAGGAGGAGCACTATGGGGGCCCTATTTTAAATACTGACACACATGGGGGGCACTATGGAGAGGGGGAAGTACTATTGGGGCCCTATTTTATATACTGGCACACATGGGGGGCACTATGGAGAGGGAAGGAGAACTATGGGGGGCCCTATTTTAAATGCTGACACACATGGAGGTACTATGGAGGGGGGAGTACTATTGAGGCCCTATTTTATATACTGGCACACATGGAGGGCACTATGGAGCGGGCGGAGCACTATGGGGACCTTATGTTATATACTGGCACACATGGGGGCACTATGGAGAAGGGGGGAGAGGAGCACTGTGGGGGCATCTTCTGGGGCTCTATCTTATATATTGGCAGACATGGGGGGCATTATGGAGGGGGAGTAGCACTATTGGGGGCCCTATCTTATATGCTAGCACACATGGGCACTATGGAGAAGGGGGAGCACTATGGGGGCATCTACTGGTGACCCTATCTTATATACTGGCACACATTATGGGGGCATTTTATACTGGCACATTGTCAGGCACCATGGGGACAAGGGGAGGCGCATGATATAGGGGTATTTTATACTGGCACAAATTATAGGGCACTATGGGGACCTTGGCTTAACTGGGGGCACTAAGAGGGTTTTTTGGGCAAACAGTAGGGGGCATTGGCACACATTATGAGGGTACTATGGGGACATTGACTCTACAGGGGGCACTAAGAGGAGGTATTTTTTTATACTGCCACACAACAGGGCACTTTTATGTACTGGTGCACATTATAAGGGGGCATTTTTCTACTGTTACACATTATAAAGAGAATTATTACTAATGGGGGCATTATGGTGGGCTTTATTACAGTTGAGGGACTATGAGGAACTTGAATACTAGTATGAGCACTATGGGAGCATTATTACTTCTGGGACATAGTGGGGTCATTATTACTGTAGGAGCACTATTACTACTACGTGCTGTCTGGTAGATAGTTATTTCTATTGGTGGAATTTTGGGGAGCAGTATTACTGTGGTGGCACCCTGGCACAGTATCAGCTTAGCACAAATATTTTTGGGAAACATTATGTTTACACTGTTAGTGTCAGGGACACTGTTTCCTGGGTGCAGTTATTTTTTAGGACATTGTGTGCCAGTAATTCTTTTAGGGGAACTATCTTTGTGTAACTAGTATAGGCAGCACAGCAGGCACAGTATTAAAGGGGTGCTGATTAGGTGGGAGGTCTGTGAAGAGGTGAGGAACCGCACTCTGTTCAAATCTTGATACCGGTGCCAATCAAGGGCTTATTAGGCCGTATCCAAGTAATCAAAAATTGAGGCACTCAGTCTGGAAGTTATGCAAATTAAGTGAATCTTATTCTTTCATTTTTTCATTTTTTACTAAAGCCTCATATGGTATAATATCATGGGATATCTCCATGCCTGCCAACTTCTATATGCAGAATATACCATATGAGGCTTTAGTATTTGTTTTCAACCTACTACAACAGTGTATTCCTATATATCCATATGACAACCCATTTACTCAGTAACCTTTCTGCTCCCCTCCTATTAGCTTTAATATCGCTAGCATGTGGTTAATCGTCTATGCCAACTACACAAGCATCCATGGAGTCCGATGTATACAATTTTAACTAATAAACCCCCGCAAACATTGCCATATTCTACGCTTATATCAAGTGTAGTGGACATAGACGACGTAACCACATTCTAAATTATGTTTTCATGGAATCCCAATAGAATCATGTTTTTCCTTGCATATACCTATACAATCATGTTCAGAAATATGAATTTATCTATGTAATTTTCCATATTCTATGTAGATATCAAGTGTTGACAACAAGTGTAATTTTGCCAATTTTTACGTTGACATAGAATCATGTTTTCCTTGCATATACTCATGTTCGTTAATATGAATTTATATATGTATATATTTTTTCATATGTATATATAACCTCTGGGCCCCTATCTACTCTGCTGCTATAACCCTATCAAATATTACTTGTACATCATTTATTGTCTCATTATTTATTATGTTTATATCTATGTAATTTCATACTCTGCCATCCGTGTAAAAGTACCTTATATATATATATGTATTTGATAATGTTCCAGATAACATGACCACTGATGAAGGTCCACCGTGACCGAAACGTCTGGTCAGAAATTAATCTGTTACCCGTTAACATATAACGGGCCTATGGATGACATAGAAAAAATGAAAAAATGAAAGAATAAAATTCACTTAATTTGCATAACTTCCAGACTGAGTGCCTCAATATTTGATTAGGTGGGAGGGTGATGGAAAACTAGGAAACTAAGATGTCTGTCTGTCAAACCCTGCAGAAAGAAGAGATGATTGAAAGAAATCATCATGGCGGTCTGGTCTGAAACGAGAAGATGAGGACAGAGAACATCTACATCAACGAAGACGTCCCTGGATATAAGAGGTACCTTCACATCTGAGTTAGTGATTCTGGCAGGCTCTTCCAGCAGAGAACAGCCTGCTGGAATTCACTGGATCCGGCACTGCTGAATGCAGACAGAATGTCCGCCGGCCACATTAACTATAAGGGGGTCTGGCAGAGATCAGGCCACAATCCGGCAAAAATGCTGAGAATCAGCGGGACACAAACAGCTGCATGCCTGAGTTTGTGTCCGGCCAATTACTTGAATTCTCTACCGGATCAGGTGGCCGGAGTGTAGTGCTGCAGGTGTGAAAGTAGCCTTAACCTGTATGTTTTGTATTGCTATAAGTAATGTTCGGACGGAATAGGTTATGTTGAGAATTTGGTTGGGGGCGGGGCCCAGGCACATTCTTTGCACAGGGGCCCTCTGCTGTCTGTGTCCGCCCCTGCATAGGGTACAGACATCTTTAGAGCAGGGCTTCATCTTCAAGTGTCCTTTAATTCAGTTTGACGCTTCTTGGCGGCAGGCGATTTGAATTTTCTATCTGCCAGTCTGCCTCTGATGGTAATGGTGGGAGCTTTGTTCCTCCAGCGAGCAGCAGCCAAGAAGGAATGTCCAGAGGTTCCATCTTCAAAATATTCCATACTTTATTGAGGTCAGTTGGGTGGCGAATTATGACTTGCTTGCCATTAATAGAGGTGTATAGGCCAAATGGGAAGAGCCATCTTAGCGGTGTTTTTTAGCTCTCAGTAGGTCAGTTAACGGCTTTAGCGCTCATCGTTTGGCTAGTGTGCTGGCAGCCAGATCTTGGAAGATCTGTATCTTGGTGTTATCCAGGAGTATTTCACCCTTCTCCCTGGCTGCGCTTAAAATGGCGGCGGAATCTAAGTAGTTAAGTAGTCCGCAAATAATGTCTCGTGGCGGGGCCTCTGCTTGGGGCTTAGGTCTTAGGGCCCTGTGAGCTCTCTCTACTATCACCGCAGCAGCTCTTTCTTGGCCCAGGATAGAGGAAAAGATGTTACTGACCGTGGTAAGTATCGCCTCTGTTGGTATGTCTTCTGGGACACCTCGTATGCGAATGTTCTTCCTCCGACTCCTGTTCTCTTGATCCTCGAGGTGCAGGAAGGCGGAATTCAGTTGGTCTTGCATTTCTTCTATGTTAGTCTGCAGGGCGCCACTGTGTTTAGCAATCGCCATTTGTGTCTCCTCTAAAGCTGCAACCCGATGGCCGGTTTGTTTGATGTCAGCTTTAATAGCGGACAGTTCTTTCATAACCGGTTCAAAGGATAAGGCCAAGGACTCTTTAAGAAAGGTCCTAGTAATCAGCATTAAGTCACGTTCACAATGGGCTTCCGACATAGCGCAGGAGCCTTCATCGTCCGAGTCTTCTGTGTAACTTTGTGCAGCAGCGGCGTCCGGCGCCATCTTAGGTCTGCATGCCGGCGATGACATCTTCTTTTTCAGATATTTGTCCATGTCTGACTGTCCCCTGTTATGCTTAGGGGTTCCCTGGGACTCTCTGGCTTTGTCTTTCGTCGGTTTCCCCATAGTTTAGGGTGAAGGGAACGCTGTAAAAGGCTATTAAGTGCGCTGTGGACCGGAGCACACGAGTCAAGCAGCCATTCCCTGACACGGCTAGCTCCGCCCCCACCGATATGTGTATACACTGTGAGGGGAGGAGATGTGTATACACTGTGAGCAGCGGAGATGTGTATACACTGTGAGGGGAGGAGATGTGTATATACTGTGAGTGGAGTAGATGTGTATATACTGTAAGTGGAGGAGATGTGTATATACTGTGAGTGGAGGAGATGTGTATACACTGTGAGGGGAGGAGATGTGTATACACTGTGAGTGGAGGAGATGTGTATACACTGTAAGCGGAGGAGATATGTATGCACTGTGAGCGGAGGAGATGTGTATGCACTGTGAGCGGAGGAGATGTGTATACACTGTGAGCGGAGGAGATGTGTATACACTGTCAGTGAAGGAGATGTTTATACACTGTGAGGGGTGGAGATGTATATACACTATGAGTGGAGGAGATGTGTATATACTGTGAGTGGAGGAGGTGTGTATATACTGTGAGCGGAAGATATATGGTATGTATATACTGTGAGTGAAAGATATGTGTATATACTGTGAGTAGAGATGTCAGGCCTAGCTGCTGAGGACCAGAACCCAGCCCTACTTCATGCTCTTGTACTAAGCCATCTGATTCCATCCCACACTGGTGGCTAACTATAACCAATAAAAAAGATGCCAAATGCAGTGAAGGAATAAAGGTTCTGAACAGAGGTTCAGGGCAATATTCTTGTAATCCACCATACAGGTCCTGGATCTACATGCCTAGCGATGTTCCTGTGTAGCAAAGTTATAGTAGTGGCAGGATATATGTACGCTAGCAGTGTTATAGTAGACTTAAAAAGAAACTAACCATGTTACTGCTGCATGTCCGTTTGCTATGAAAAACTGATGCAGAGATGAGGCAGAGGGCCTGGAGTGAGGGTGGCATGTGGTATAGCAACAATGCCAGAACCAGGACAATTAACACTGTAGAAAATGTTGTTAACTTGTTTGGTGCAAGTACAACTGGTGGAACCAGGGGCATTGCTAGGGTCTGAAGACACCCGGGGCACTAGCCCACGTGAATCCATGCCCCCACCCTATGAAGCCACGCCCTCATCACCACCGGGGCGAGGGGCTTCACTTCGGGGGGGCCTTCACAGTAGTTATCAACCCCTTTCAGCAGTCCCCCCTTCAGTGAAAAGGGGACTGCTGAATGGGGTTATTAACTACAGTGAAGGGCCTAGCTGCCTGGGCAACCCCACAGATCATCCATAACAGTGCCATCCACAGATCCCTCTCCCTGCCGCTCACAGGAGTATACATTTATAAACTTTCATCCGTATCCTGCAGTAACTTTAACTTTAACTCAGCGCTCATCCCTTTACTACCTTACACTCAGCTCCAGACAGTAACAGGCAGTGCGGGCGGCTGCGCTCACTCACTGAGGTCACGCACCTGTGCCGCCTAGTGGGAGGAGCAGGCGCATGACGTCAGTGAGTGAGCGCCGTCCGCACTGCCTGTTACCGGAGCTGAGTCAGTGTAAGATAGTAACGAGATGAGTGCTGATTTAAAGTTACTGCAGGATTACAGTTTATGTATACTCCTGTGAGCGGCGGGGCCGGTGTAGAGTAGCGCAGGAGAGTCAGAGTGGAGAGCGCTGTGACTTCTATTGCGGCCAGAGCAGCGCCTCCGCCGGCCCTACATTCCGGGCACTGGACAAAACATCCGGAGCTCCAGCCCCAAATGTTTTGACCTAACGACCATGACTGCACACAAAAACAAAGAGACCGCAGCCATTGCACCCAGTCCTTTTTAATTTTACCACCTCTGCGCATTTTCGGTGGCATTTTTTATGGCTGGTGGTTCATATACAGGTCTTGTGGCTCTAATGCAAAGTGTGAAAGACACCTCGCTAAATAACTTTGCTGCATCTTTGCCTTGTTATGTGCCAGAAATGCAGATATGAGCTGCAGTTTATGCCAGATGCACGCATCAACCGCTATGCCTTGCTAACTTTTGAGAAAATTGGCAATCATGGCATAAAATAAAAATAAATACACATTTTGTATGAAATTAATGTGTGGCAAAATTTGTGACTTTGTGACACTAGTTTTCTGGGTTATAGGAAACTATAAACTCCCCCTATGTCTGGGTTTGTAACTGAGCATCTCTGACCTGACTGACCTTATACTCCCGCTAATCTAATCCTTATCATGAAAATCTTACACAAAATACTATTCCAGATTATAATATAACAAACTAAAAACAAAGCCAACAAATGAAAGCGTTAGGCCCCTTTTACACGAGCGAGTATTCCGTGCGGGTGCAATGCATGATGCGAACCCATTGCACCCGCACGGAATCCGGACCCATTCGTTTCAATGGGGCTGTGTACATGGGCATTGGCTTTCACGCATCACTTGCGCTTTGCGTGAAAATCGCAGCATGTTCTATATTTATCGCTGACCCCATAGAAGTGAATGGAGCTGCGTGTAAATCGCAATGCATCCGCAAGCAAGTGCAGATGTGATGCGCTATTCATGGATGGTTGCTAAGAAATGTTTGTATACATTCAGTTTTTTATAACACGCGTGCAAAACGCATTAAACCGCATTGCACCCGCACAATAAAAACTGAACTACTGAACGCGACCGCAGACAAAACTGAATGACTTTGCTTGCAAAATCGTGCATATTTTCCTGAACGCATTCGCAATGCATCCGGACCTAATCCGCACACGCTCGTCTGCAAAGGGCCTTAAGTTCAGATTTAATCAAATTCTCTCTTTGCTAGAAAAGTATGGGAGCGACCAGCTCGTCCAATATCCAAGGATGTCATTGTTCGTTGGTTTAAGGAAGAACAGATTCCACGACGTGCCGGTTTGGAAAAGGATAGTGGACAAATTGCATCCTGGTTTCATGGTAAAATTTATGTCTTTCAAAAGTTTTAGATTATTGGCAAAGTTTTTCTATTTTATGTAAAAATGCAAATGTTTGGTGTTAAATGCAGTTAACATTAATACTCATAAGGAAGCAATATTTATGTTAATGAAGATCATCAATGAAGCTTTAGGAGTGTAACAAGTATATATAAATATTGCAAAATGTAGTTTTGCTCTGAAAAAAAATGCTGTTTGATTTTTTCCTGGTTTTGAAATCTATTCTTGTACTATTTGCCACAGATCTTACCTTTGGGTTCCTTGCAGGTGAAGTGTCTGTGTATACTAAGTATACTAAGGCTTAAAGGGGTTGTCTCATCATGGACAATAGGAGCATATCAATAGAACATGCCTCCATTGTCTTATTGGTGCGGGTCCCACCGCTGGGACCTGCAACTATATCGAGAACTGGGCCCCACAAGTGAAGGAGGGTGCCCTGCGCATGCGCAGCCGCCCTCTATTCATTTTCTATGGGGCCGGCGAAAATAGCAGAGCGCTGGCTCAGCTATTTCCGTCGGCCCCATAGAAATCAATGGGAGCGGGGGCCGCGCATGCGCAGTAAGCTCCCATTGACTTCCATAGGGAGCCGGCTTGGTGGTGGCCGGACCGGAGTCCTTCAGCCACCACCTTGCGGGGCTCCGTTCTCGATATAGGTGTGCACCAATAAGACAATGGGGACATAGCCCAGCGATATGCCTCTTTGTCTATGAGACAATGCCTTTAAAGGCTATGTACACTTTTGGGGGCAATTTCTTTTTATTATTATTGCATTGTGTTGATTTTGAGCTAAAAAATATTTTTTTCAATTGGTATTTTTTATCAATATGGAATCCTTTTTGTGTACAGAATGATTGGTACAAAGTTGCAATGCCAAGCGCAGGTGCTATCATTGGTGTTACAGCATGCAGCACGGATACATGTAGCAGTGAAGAGGCTGCAGTGCTTTAAACATCTGATAGGCAGGAGAGCAGAGATTCGTACCCCTCTGATCTAGCATTGATGGCGGTCACTGTGAAAGTCAATGTTAAAGGGGCGGTCAAGGTGAATGTCACTGTTAAATGGGTGGTCAATATTAAAGTGGCGGGCATTGTGGAGGTCACTGTTAAAGGAGTGGTCAATGTTAAAGGGGCGGACACTTTGGAGGTCACTATTAAAGGGGCGGGCACTGTGAAGGTCACTGTTAAATGGTCGGTCACTGTTAAAGGAGCGGATACTGTGGAGGTCCCTGTTAAAGGGGCCGCCACTATGAAGGTCACTGTTAAATGGGTGGTCAATATTAAAGGGGCGGACATTGTGGAAGTCACTGTTAAAGGGGCGGGCACTATAAAAGTCACTGTTAAAGGGACAGGCACTGTGGAGGTCTCTGCTAAAGTGGAGAACACGGTGAAGATCACTGTTTAAGTGGTGGTCAATGTTAAAGGAGCAGGCACTGTGGAGGTCACTGTTAAAGGTTTGGATATTGTGGAGGTCACTATTAGAGGAACGGGCTATGTGGAGGTCACTGTTAAAGGGGGCACTGTGGAGGTCACCGGTAAAGGGGCAGGCACTGTAGAAGACACTGTTAAAGGGGCAGGAACTGTGGAGGTCACTGTTAAAGGGGAGGTCACTGTGGAGATCACTGTTAAAGGGGCAGGCACTGTGTAGGTCAATGTTAAAGGGGCGGCCACTGTGGAGGTCAATGTTAAAAGGGCAGGCACTGTGGAGATCACTGTTAATGGGGCGGGCACTGTGGAGGTCATTGTTAAAGGGGCGGGTAATGTAGCAGTCACTATTAGGGGGGAAAGTGTTTATATTTTTGCGACACACGGAAACATAAAATGAAATAGATGAAATATACCCATGCGGAGCCAGGTCCTTCTGCTAGTATATATATATATATATATATATATATATTTATATCTTATATTATAAAAATACGTTTTTGTCTGTCTATACATCTTTCTGGATGTTCCTTATGCGCGACCAAACGACTGGACCAATCTTCACCAAATTTGGCATACAGGTACATCATGTAGACCGGTTCTCAGCTCTCTAAGACAAACCGTTCCTGAGATATTCCCAAAAAATGACCTGCATTAGCCAATACAAAGCAACCCAGCCATTTTTCTTCAATACTATAAGTCAGCTTTAGGCTAGGGCTACACAAACGATAGTTCAGCAGACAGTATAACAAAATAGACTTAGATACATATCAGAAAGTATCACACATGATAGGATTAGATACACAGCTCAACAGACAGTATCACACAGGATAGGATTAGATACACAGCTCAACAGACAGTATCACACATGATAGGATTAGATGCACAGCTCAGCAGACAGTATCACACAGGGTAGTACATTAGATACACAGCTCAGCAGACAGTATCACACAGGATAGGATTAGATACACAGCTCAGCAGACAGTATCACACAGTATAGGATTAGATACACAGCTCAGCAGACAGTATCACACAGGATAGGATTAGATACACAGCTCAGCAGACAGTATCACACAGGATAGGATTAGATACACAGCTCAGCAGACAGTATCACACAGGATAGGATTAGATACACAGCTCAGCTGGCAGTATCACACAGGATAGGATTAGATGCACAGCTCAGCAGGCAGTATCACACAGGGTAGTATATTAGATACACAGCTCAGCAGGCAGTATCAAACAGAATAGGATGAGATACACAGCTCAACAGACAGTATCACACAGGATAGGATTAGATACATAGCTCAACAGACAGTATCACACAGGGTAGGATTAGATACACAAATCAGCAGGCAGTATCAAACAGAATAGGATGAGATACACAGCTCAGCAGACAATATCACACAGGATAGGGCTAGATACACAGCTCAGCAGACAGTATAACAGGATAGGATTAGATACACAGCTCAGCAGGCAGTATCACACATAATAGGATTAGATACACAAATCAGCAGGCAGTATCAAACAGAATAGGATGAGATACACAGCTCAGCAGGCAGTATCACACAGGATAGGATTAGATACATAGCTTACCAGACAGTATCACACAGGATAGAATTAGATGCACAGCTCAGCATACAGTGTCACATAGGATAGGATTAGATACACAGATCAGCAGACATTATCACACAGGATAGGATTAGATACACAGCTCGGCAGACAGTGTCACACAAGATAGGATTAGTTACACAGATCAGCAGACAGTATCAAACAGAATAGGATGAGATACACAGCTCAGCAGACAGTATAACACAGGATAGGATTAGATACATAGCTCAACAGACAGTATTACACAGGGTAGGATTAGATACACAGCTCAGCATACAGTATAACAAAGGATAGGATTAGATACACAGCTCAGCAAGGATTAGATACACAGCTCAGCAGACAGTATAACATAGGATAGGATTAGATACACAGCTCAGCAGGCAGTATCACACATAATAGGATTAGATACACAAATCAGCAGGCAGTATCAAACAGAATAGGATGAGATACACAGCTCAGCAGGCAGTATCACACAGGATAGGATTAGATACATAGCTTCGCAGACAGTATCACACAGGATAGGATTAGATACACAGCTTACTAGACAGTATCACACAGGATAGGATTAGATGCACAGCTCAGTAGACAGTATCACACAGGATAGGATTAGATACACAGCTCAGCAGATAATATCACATAGGATAGGATTAGATGCACAGCTCAGCAAACAGTGTCACATAGGATAGGATTAGATACACAGATCAGCAGACATTATCACACAGGATAGGATTAGATACACAGCTCGGGAGACAGTGTCACACAGGATAGGATTAGTTACACAGATCAGCAGACAGTATCACACAGGATAGGATTAGATACACAGCTCAGCAGACAGTGTCACACAGGATAGGATTAGTTACACAGATCAGCAGACAGTATCACACAGGATAAGATTAGATACGTAGCTCAGCAGACAGTATATCACACAACATACAATTAAATACAGGATAGGAATAGATATGCAGCTCAGCAGACAGTATTGCACAGGATAGGATTAGATACATAGCTTAGCAGACAGTATCACATAGGATAGGATTAGATACACAGCTCAGCAGAAAGTATCACAAAACATAAGATTAGATACACAAGTCAGCAGACAGTATCACACAGGATAGGAGTAGATACACAGCTCAGCAAGGATTACATACACAGCTCTGCAAACAGTATCACACAGAATATAATTAGATACACAGCTCAGCAGATAGTATCACACAGGATAAGAGATGATACACAGCTCAGCAAGGATTAGATACATAGCTCTGCAGACAGTATTACAGAGGATAGGATTAGATACACAGCTCAGCAGACAGTATCACACAGGATTGGATTAGATACACAGCTCAGCAAGGATTAGATACACAGCTCAGCAGACAGTATCACACAGGATAGAATTAGATACACAGCTCAGCAGACAATATCACACAGGATAGGATTAGATACATAGCTCTGCAGACAGTATTACAGAGGATAGAATTAGATACACAGCTCAGCAGACAGTATCACACAGGATTGGATTAGATACACAGCTCAGCAAGGATTAGATACACAGCTCAGCAGACAGTATCACACAGGATAGAATTAGATACACAGCTCAGCAGACAGTATCACACAGCATAGGAGTAAATACACAGCTCAGCAGATAGTATCACACAGGATAGAATAAGATACACAGCTCAGCAGACAGTATCACACAGGGTATGATTAGATACACAGCTCAGCAGACAGTATCACACAGGATAGAAATTGATATGCAGCTCAGCAGACAGTATCACACCGGATAGAATTAGATACATAGCTTAGCAGACAGTATCACACAGGATAGGATTAGATACACAGCTCAGCAGACAGTATCACACAGGGTATGATTAGATACACAGCTCAGCAGACAGTATCACACAGGATAGAAATTGATATGCAGCTCAGCAGACAGTATCACACAGGATAGGATTAGATACATAGCTTAGCAGACAGTATCACACAGGATAGGATTAGATACACAGCTCAGCAGACAGTATCACACAGGATAGAAATTGATATGCAGCTCAGCAGACAGTATCACACAGGATAGGATTAGATACACAGCTCAGCAGACAGTATCACACCGGATAGAATTAGATACATAGCTTAGCAGACAGTATCACACAGGATAGGATTAGATACACAGCTCAGCAGACAGTATCACACAGGATAGAAATTGATATGCAGCTCAGCAGGCAGTATCACACAGGATAGGATTAGATACATAGCTTAGCAGACAGTATCACACAGGATAGGATTAGATACAGAGCTCAGCAGACAGTATCACACAATATAAGATTAGATACCCAACTCAGCAGACAGTATCACACAGGATAGAATTAGATACACAGCTCAGCAGACAATATCACTAAGGATAGGATTAGATACACAACTCAGCAGGCACTATCACACAGAATAGGATTAAATACACAGCTCAGCAGACAGTATCACACAGGAAAGGATTAGATACACAGCTCAGCAAGGATTAGATACACAGCTCAGCAGACAGTATCACGCAGGATAGGATTAGATACACAACTCAGCAGACAGTATCACACAGGGAAGGATTAGATTTACAGCTCAGCAAGGATTAGATACACAGCTCATTAGACAGTATCACACAGGATAGGATTAGATACACAACTCAGCAGACAGTATCACACAGGATAGGAGTAAATACACAGCTCAGCAGGCAGTATCACACAGGATAGGATTAGATACACAGCTCAGCAGGCAGTATCACACAGAATAGGATTAGATGCACAGCTCATCAGGAAGATGCACAGCTCAGCTGATATTATCACATAGGATAGGATTAGATGCACAGCTCAGCATACAGTGTCACATAGGATAGGATTAGATACACAGCTCAGCAGACAGTATCACACAGGATAGGATTAGATACAGAGCTCAGCAGACAGTATCACACAGGATAGGATTTGATACACAGCTCAGCAGACAGTATCACACAACATATGATTAGATAAACAGCTGAGCAGACATTATCACACGATAGGATTAGATACACAGATCAGCAGATTATATCACACAGGATAGGATTAGATGCACAGCTCAGCATACAGTGTCACACAGGACATGATTAGATACACGGCTCAGCAAGGATTAGATACACAGCTCAGCAGATAATATCACATAGGATAGGATTAGATACACAGATCAGCAGACATTATCACACAGGATAGGATTAGATACACAGCTCGGGAGACAGTGTCACACAGGATAGGATTAGTTACACAGATCAGCAGACAGTATCACACAGGATAGGATTAGATACACCGCTCAGCAGACAGTGTCACACAGGATAGGATTAGTTACACAGATCAGCAGACAGTATCACACAGGATAAGATTAGATACGTAGCTCAGCAGACAGTATATCACACAACATACAATTAAATACAGGATAGGAATAGATATGCAGCTCAGCAGACAGTATTGCACAGGATAGGATTAGATACATAGCTTAGCAGACAGTATCACATAGGATAGGATTAGATACACAGCTCAGCAGAAAGTATCACAAAACATAAGATTAGATACACAGGTCAGCAGACAGTATCACACAGGATAGGAGTAGATACACAGCTCAGCAAGGATTACATACACAGCTCTGCAAACAGTATCACACAGAATATAATTAGATACACAGCTCAGCAGATAGTATCACACAGGATAAGAGTTGATATACAGCTCAGCAAGGATTAGATACATAGCTCTGCAGACAGTATTACAGAGGATAGGATTAGATACACAGCTCAGCAGACAGTATCACACAGGATTGGATTAGATACACAGCTCAGCAAGGATTAGATACACAGCTCAGCAGACAGTATCACACAGGATAGAATTAGATACACAGCTCAGCAGACAATATCACACAGGATAGGATTAGATACATAGCTCTGCAGACAGTATTACAGAGGATAGAATTAGATACACAGCTCAGCAGACAGTATCACACAGGATTGGATTAGATACACAGCTCAGCAAGGATTAGATACACAGCTCAGCAGACAGTATCACACAGGGTATGATTAGATACACAGCTCAGCAGACAGTATCACACAGGATAGAAATTGATATGCAGCTCAGCAGACAGTATCACACCGGATAGAATTAGATACATAGCTTAGCAGACAGTATCACACAGGATAGGATTAGATACACAGCTCAGCAGATAGTATCACACAGGGTATGATTAGATACACAGCTCAGCAGACAGTATCACACAGGGTATGATTAGATACACAGCTCAGCAGACAGTATCACACAGGATAGAAATTGATATGCAGCTCAGCAGACAGTATCACACAGGATAGGATTAGATACATAGCTTAGCAGACAGTATCACACAGGATAGGATTAGATACACAGCTCAGCAGACAGTATCACACAGGATAGAAATTGATATGCAGCTCAGCAGACAGTATCACACAGGATAGGATTAGATACACAGCTCAGCAGACAGTATCACACCGGATAGAATTAGATACATAGCTTAGCAGACAGTATCACACAGGATAGGATTAGATACACAGCTCAGCAGACAGTATCACACAGGATAGAAATTGATATGCAGCTCAGCAGGCAGTATCACACAGGATAGGATTAGATACATAGCTTAGCAGACAGTATCACACAGGATAGGATTAGATACAGAGCTCAGCAGACAGTATCACACAATATAAGATTAGATACCCAACTCAGCAGACAGTATCACACAGGATAGAATTAGATACATAGCTCAGCAGACAATATCACAAAGGATAGGATTAGATACACAACTCAGCAGGCACTATCACACAGAATAGGATTAAATACACAGCTCAGCAGACAGTATCACACAGGAAAGGATTAGATACACAGCTCAGCAAGGATTAGATACACAGCTCAGCAGACAGTATCACGCAGGATAGGATTAGATACACAACTCAGCAGACAGTATCACACAGGGAAGGATTAGATTTACAGCTCAGCAAGGATTAGATACACAGCTCATTAGACAGTATCACACAGGATAGGATTAGATACACAACTCAGCAGACAGTATCACACAGGATAGGAGTAAATACACAGCTCAGCAGGCAGTATCACACAGGATAGGATTAGATACACAGCTCAGCAGGCAGTATCACACAGAATAGGATTAGATGCACAGCTCATCAGGAAGATGCACAGCTCAGCTGATATTATCACATAGGATAGGATTAGATGCACAGCTCAGCATACAGTGTCACATAGGATAGGATTAGATACACAGCTCAGCAGACAGTATCACACAGGATAGGATTTGATACACTGCTCAGCAGACAGTATCACACAACATATGATTAGATAAACAGCTGAGCAGACATTATCACACGATAGGATTAGATACACAGATCAGCAGATTATATCACACAGGATAGGATTAGATGCACAGCTCAGCATACAGTGTCACACAGGACATGATTAGATACACGGCTCAGCAAGGATTAGATACACAGCTCAGCAGACAGTATCACACAACATACAATTAGATATACAACTCAGCAAACATTATTACACAGGATAGGATTTGATACACAGCTCAGCAGACAGTATCACACAACATATGATTAGATAAACAGCTCAGCAGACGTTATCACACAATAGGATTAGATACACAGATCAACAGATATTATCACATAGGATAGGATTAGATACACAGCTCAGCAGACAGTGTCACACAGGATAGAATTAGTTACACAGCTCAGCAGACAGTATCGCACAGGATAGGATTAGATACATAGCTCAGCAGGCAGTTTCACTCAACATAAGATTAGATACACAGCTCAGCAGACAGTATCGCACAGGATAGGAATAGATATGCAGCTCAGCAGACAGTATTGCGCAGGATAGGATTAGATACATAGCTTAGCAGACAGTATCACACAACATAAGATTAGATATACAACTCAGCAGAGAGTATCACACAGGATAAGAGTAGATACACAGCTCAGCAAGGATTGGATACACAGCTCTGCAGACAGTATCACAGAGGATAGAATTAGATACACAGCTCAGCAGACAGTATCACACAACATAAGATTAGATATACAACTCAGCAGACATTTTCACACAGAATAGGAGTTGATACACAGCTCAGCAGACAGTATCACACAGGATTGGATTAGATACACAGCTCAGCAAGGATTAGATACACAGCAAAGCAGACAGTATCACGCAGGATAGAATTAGATACACAGCTCAGCAGACAGTATCACACAGGATAGGATTAAATACGAAACTCAGCAGGCAGTATCACACAGGATAGGATTTGATACACAGCTCAGCAGACAGTATCACACAGGAAAGGATTAGATACACAGTTTAGCAGACAGTATCGCACAACATAAGATTAGATACACAGCTCAGCAGACAGTATCACACAGGATAGGATTAGATACACAGCTCAGCAGGCATTATCACACAGGATTGTATTAGATACACAGCTCAGCAGGCAGTATCACACAGCATAGGATTAGATGCACAGTTTAGCATGCCATATCACACAAGATAGGATTAGAAAAACAGCTCAGCAGAGAGTAGGGGGGGATGCTGTAGAGGTCACTGTTATGGGGAAACTGTCGATATCTTTAAACAACACATAGACACTTTAAATTAAATAGATTAAATATACCCGTGTGAAGCCGGATCCTTATTCTAGTCCTATTACTGACAACAAATATATATTTTCTATAAATTATCCACACTTTGCCTATAAACGGTGTCTGCAGTGACTTGTCACATTTGCGCTGCAAGTGCGAGTGTGTGTCTGTCAGGGCCCGATATTGGGAAAAATATAACTGACAACAAATATGCATTTTCCATAATTTATCCACATTTTTACTATAAACGGTCCCTTATCTCTTATATACCGTATTTTTTACTTGTTAATTGTGGTCTGTGGATGGCGCACTGTTATGGGGGATCTGTGGGTGACACACTGTTATGGGGGATCTGTGGGTGACGCACTGTTATGGGGGATTTGTGGGTGACACTTATGGGGGATCTGTGGGTGATACTTATGGAGAATCTGTGAGTGATACTTATGAGGGATCTGTGGGTGACACTTATGGGGGATCTGTGGGTGGATCTTATTGGGGTCTCTGGATGGCACTGTTATGGGGTTCTGTGTATGACACTGTTATGGGGGTTTCATATCTTATGCTATGTGTCATCCACAGATCCCCTCCATAACAGTGTCCCTGTAGTGAATGACCCTCAATATAAGGGCTGGGGGCCGGCATCTACATTCATAATGACAGCGGGCCCCTGCAGTGACTGTATTCTACTACACGGGCCCCGCTCACTATATAATCGTATCTGTATTCTGTAATAGTTAATTGTATATATACCGGTAATCGCATAATCAGCGCTACTTACAACTACAAGCGCTCGGTAGGTAGCAGAGAGGAGGGAGGAGGCAGGCTGGGAGGACGGGCGCTGGCAGCGTGAGTCACTACGTCATGCGCCCACGCCGCCTGCTTCATTCATAAAGTAGGCGGCGCAGGCGCGTGGCGTAGTGAGTGATGCGTCGCCCACCCGTCCTCCCGGCCTGCCTCCTCCCTCTTCTCTGCTACCTACCGAGCGCTTGTAGTTGTATATAGCGCTGATTATGCGATTACCGGTATATACACAATTAACTATTACAGAATACAGATACGATTATACAGTGAGCGGGGCCCGTGTAGTAGAATACAGTCACTGTATGGGCCCCACTGTCATTATAAATGCAGATGCCGGCCCCATTATAAATGCAGATGCTGCATCGCGGCGGGTGTATCATTGAAAATACGGCAAAATCTGCAGCATTCGCCCCATAAGACGCACTGCTATTCCCCCCCCCCCCTTTTTGGGGGGGGAAGTGCGTCTTATAGGGTGAAAAATACGGTGTGACGAAACCAACCTCGCCACGGTGTTTTGGAGGGGGCTGGTTGCTAGCCTCCTGCCTCAGGATTATGGCCCATACTAACTTTAAAGAAAACAGGCCGGCCGCACAGCTTAAATCTGTCTTTGGAATTGTGTTTTATGTTATTATGCGTTCGGTTAAATTGTATGTTATGTGAGGGCACCCAGATAGCTAATATTATTGTATTCGTGTATTCTGAGTGCCATTCACCTAATGATATGCACTCAGACTTGAGCTATCTGGGGATATGTTAAATGTCTGTGTTTGCTGGGAGGGTGTGCCATTGTGTGTTTGGGTGGTGATTCCTGTCCTGTTGTCTCCACGTGTGTATTGGTGTTTTCCCTTTGTCCTGAGACATAATTGGATTGCTCCTCGGGTGTCGCCAGGCAGAGAGGAGGAAACCATGATGCATTGTGGGGATGTGTTGTGTCTGTGTATCCTGAATTTCTGCATATCTGTCCTGTGTCGCAGTCTCCATTCTGGTCCCCTAAGGGCGTGGCCACCAGATGGGGACCTGCATAAATATGGGCGGGTAGCCCTCAATAAAGTGTTCCTGTTTTATCCTTCATCATGCTGAGACTGGTGTTTGGATAACTGATCAAACTGGGGGATTGCTATACGCTGAAGATTTGCTATACTCCCCTGGCATAACTACTAGCTCTTGTAAGAGCTGTTCCTGCTCTCTGGCTGTAGGAGAGGTTCACCCACTGGAGCCTGGAGCCTTGTCGTAGGTCCAGCGTGGGTGGAGGACGGTGAGACCCCAACCAAGCTGAGGCGGTTCGTGGGGTCTGCAGGGCGTACGGTGTCAAGTGGAGTGCTTGGAGTCCTCGGAAAGCACTAGGAGCATCTATCGACGGAGGTACCCGGTCGGGGTGCCAGGCGTTCCGTTACATTTGGTGGCAGCAGTGGGATGGCGTCCTAGTGTGAGGAGAAGCAGCTCGGAGACACCGTTCGTGGAGTATATTGAGGGCAACGCTAGTATCCGTACAGCGCCCCTGGCTACAGCAGGATGGAATCGGCTAGTCTTCGAACAGCGTTCCACTACGAGGAGGATGATGACCCGGACTGGAGGGATGCAGTCCGGAAAGGCGTCTGGCACGAGGCCCTGGAAGATGTACAGCGTCGGCGGGGCGAGTGTCTCCCCAGTGAGGAGCAGCAGTTGCGGATGCGAGTGGCCCTGCGAATGCCCCTTCTGGGAGAGGAGCCCCTGAATGAGTGGGTGACAGAACTGGAGAGCCTGGTATGGAAGAAGCTTTGGCTAGATGACGCCTACCAGGCACTCTGGTGGTATGTGATTCGGCACTCTCCCTGGATGGCTGAGCACGACAGACCCGAGGGTGAGGATTATGATGGCCCTGGCCTGTTGTTTGAGGCCTTTGCAGAACCGGAGTTCGGAGATGCTGGAGGGTCCCGGTTCTGGGATATCTATGACTACAGAGAAGCTATGCATGATTGGGCAACAGCGAGAGAGGTGAGACAAGACCTGGCATCTCTAGTGACAAAGGAGTGGGAGCTGGAGCAGGACTACCAATACTTCTTCAGCTCAATTCGGTCCCAATATACACTGCCAGAGAGCTGGGTGGCAGTCCCAGACCTACAACCCTACAGCTGGGAAGACCCGACTGAAGTATCCCCTGCTTCAGTACCAGCTACAGAGGTAGGGGTCCTCATAGACTGGTCCTGTGAGGAACCACAACAGGCAGGTGGAGACGGGACCGAGGGCTCTCCACCGGGATGCTGGGATGCTGGCCCAGACCCTCAGCAGCAGCCGGAGTTGCCAGGTGTGGACGCAGGTGATCCTGACTCGCAAATGTTGAGGGACCTCACAGACTGGTCCTGGGAGGACCCACAGATGGCAGGTGGAGATGGGACTGAGGTCTCTCTACTGGCCCTACAGGGATGCTGGGCCGCCTGCCCAGATCTCCAGCGGCAGTGCATATCACAGGGAGAGGAGACAACCGGTCTCTCTCCCCTGCGGCAACCTGAGTTCCAGGGGGAGGAGATGCGGGGTCGCTCTGCCTTACAGCAACCAGAGTCCTGGGGAGGAGAGGCAACCGGCCTCACCTTCCACCAGCAGCCGGAGATACCGGGAAAAGGGGAACACAAACCCCTCTACACGGGCGCAGATGAGACCGCGGGCTTGGTGCCAGTCCTACAGGGATGCTGGACAGTCGGTCCAGATCCCCATCCATCTCCGCAGGGATACCAGGAGGAGGAGGTAAGCGAGCCCTCCCCTTCCCAGCTACTTCCCAACAGAGTTCTGGGGGCAGGAGATGAGCCTGCGCTACCCACTGATTTCTTCCCAGCGGAACAGCTGGCATCAGGGCAGAGCGCAGTCGGCCTCTGCCCTCCCCTACCCTCTTCTTCAGAGCCGGACTTTCCACAGGCTACCCCCGCGGAAGAGTTGGCATCTGGGCAGAGCGCAGTCGGCCTCTGCCCACCAAGTACCTACAGCTCCAAGCTGGAGAACCACAAGGCAGCAAGGAGTCGCAGATGCCCACTCAACAGCTGGGGACATACGGAACAGAGCCAGGCCCCAAAATTCAACAGGTCCAGTATGGGGTTGTGGTTGGACTGCCAGACTAACTCAGGTACTGACCGTGAGGTCAGGTATCTGGTTAGTCTTCCCTGGAAGGGGGAGATGTGTGACGAAACCAACCTCGCCACGGTGTTTTGGAGGGGGCTGGTTGCTAGCCTCCTGCCTCAGGATTATGGCCCATACTAACTTTAAAGAAAACAGGCCGGCCGCACAGCTTAAATCTGTCTTTGGAATTGTGTTTTATGTTATTATGCGTTCGGTTAAATTGTATGTTATGTGAGGGCACCCAGATAGCTAATATTATTGTATTCGTGTATTCTGAGTGCCATTCACCTAATGATATGCACTCAGACTTGAGCTATCTGGGGATATGTTAAATGTCTGTGTTTGCTGGGAGGGTGTGCCATTGTGTGTTTGGGTGGTGATTCCTGTCCTGTTGTCTCCACGTGTGTATTGGTGTTTTCCCTTTGTCCTGAGACATAATTGGATTGCTCCTCGGGTGTCGCCAGGCAGAGAGGAGGAAACCATGATGCATTGTGGGGATGTGTTGTGTCTGTGTATCCTGAATTTCTGCATATCTGTCCTGTGTCGCAGTCTCCATTCTGGTCCCCTAAGGGCGTGGCCACCAGATGGGGACCTGCATAAATATGGGCGGGTAGCCCTCAATAAAGTGTTCCTGTTTTATCCTTCATCATGCTGAGACTGGTGTTTGGATAACTGATCAAACTGGGGGATTGCTATACGCTGAAGATTTGCTATACTCCCCTGGCATAACTACTAGCTCTTGTAAGAGCTGTTCCTGCTCTCTGGCTGTAGGAGAGGTTCACCCACTGGAGCCTGGAGCCTTGTCGTAGGTCCAGCGTGGGTGGAGGACGGTGAGACCCCAACCAAGCTGAGGCGGTTCGTGGGGTCTGCAGGGCGTACGGTGTCAAGTGGAGTGCTTGGAGTCCTCGGAAAGCACTAGGAGCATCTATCGACGGAGGTACCCGGTCGGGGTGCCAGGCGTTCCGTTACATACGGTATATAAAAATGAGCATCTGTCTGTCTGTCTGTCTGTCTAGACGTTCTTTATACATGACCAAACAACTGGACTGATCTTCACCAAGTTTGGCACACAGGTACATCAGGTGTCCGGGAAGGTTGTAGACCGGGTCTCAGCTCTCTAGGACGTATCGTTCCTGAGATATTCAAAAAAATGAGACCCCCCAATACAAGCCTGTGCAAGTCTTTCTCTTCAATTTCCAACTGCTATAAACACAGTTTTACTCCAGGTTTCCATAACACCCCAGACATTTTTCTTTACTGCTAAAAGGGGCGGGCAATGTGAAGGTCACTGTTTTTAAAGGGACGGGCACAGTGGAGGTCACTTTTATTAAATGGGCGGGCACTGTGGAGGTCACGGTTATTAAAGGGGAGGGTGCTATGAAGGTCCCTGTTAAAGGGGCGGGCACTGTGAAAGTCACTGTTAAAAGGCGGTCACTGTGAAAGTCATTGTTTTAGGGGTGGTCAATGTGAAAGTCATTGTTAAAGGGGCGGTCACTGTGAAAGTCACTGTTAAAAGGGCAGTTACTGTGAGAGTCACTATTAAAGGGGCGGTTGCTATGAAGGTCCCTGTTAAAGGGGCGGTCACTGTGATAGTCACTGTTAAAAAGGCAGTCACTGTTAAAGGTGTGGCCACTGTGAAAGTCACTGCTAAAGTGGCTGTCACTCTGAACGTCACTGTTAAAGGGGCGGTCCCTGTTAAAGGGACATTCACTGTGATAGTCACTTTTAAAGGGGCAGCTACTGTTAAAGGGGCAGTCACTGTGAAAGTCACTGTTAAAGGGGCGGTTACTGTTAAAGGGGCGGCCACTGTGAAAGTTACTTTTAAAGGGGCGGTCACTGTTAAAGGGGTGGCCACTGTGAAAGTCCCTGTTAAAGGGGCGGTCACTGTGAAAGTCGCTGTTAAAGGGGCGGTCCCTGTGAAAGTCACTGTTAAAGAGGTGGCCACTGTGAAAGTCACTGTTAAATGGGCGGCCACTTTGAATAGTCACTGTTAAAGTGGCGGTCACTGATAAAGTCACTGTTTAAGTGGATGTCACTATGAAAGTCACTGTTAAAGAGGCGGTCACTGTGAAAGTCCCTGTTAAAGGGACGGTCACTGTGAAAGTCATTGTTTAAGGGGCGGTCACTGTTAAAGGGGCGGTCACTGTGAAAGTCACTGTTGAAGGGATGGCCACTTTAAAAGTCACTGTTAAAGGGGCGGCCACTGTGAAAATCACTGTTAAAGGGGCGGTCACTGTAAAAGTCATTGTTAAAGGGGTGGCCACTGTAAAGGTCACTGTTAAAGGGGCGGTCACTGTGAAAATCACTGTTAAAGGGGCAGTCACTGTAAAAATCACTTTTAAAGGGGCAGGCACTCTGGAGGTCTCTGTTAAAGGGGATGGCACTGTGAAGGTCAATATTAAAGGGGTGGCCACTATGAAGGTCACTGTTAAAGGGGTGGTCAATGCTAAAGATGTTGTCACTGTTAAAGGGGCGGTCACTATGAAGGTCACTGTTAAAGGGGTGGTCAATGCTAAAGGGGTGGTCACTGTTAAAGGGGTGGCCACTGTGAAATTCACTTTTAAAAGGGCGGTCACTGTGAAAATCACTTTTAAAGGGGAAGGCTATGTGGAGTTCTCTGTTAAATGGGAGGGCACTGTGAAAGTCACTGTTAAAGGGGCAGGCACTGTGAAGGTCACTGTTAAAGGGGCGGCCACTATGAAGGTCACTGTTAAAGGGGTGGTCAATGCTAAAGGAGTGGGCACTGTTAAAGGGGCGGACACTATGAATGTCAATGTTAAAGGTGTGGCCACTGTGGAGGTCAATGTTAATTGGGTGGGCACTATGGAGGTCATTGCTAAAGGGGCAGGTACTGTAGAGGTCAATGTTATGGGGGAATCTGTCGATATCTTTTTACAACAAATGGAAACAAAAAAAATGAAATAGATGAAATATACCTTCTGCTAGTATCATATATATATATATATATATATATATATATAAAAATTAGTTTCTGTCTGTCTGGGCGTTCTTTATGCGTGACCAAATGACTGGACCGATCTTCACCAAATTTGGCACACAGATACATCAGGTGTCCAGGAAGGTTTAGTCTCAACTTTCTAAGACTTACCGTTCCTGAGATATTCCCAGAAAATGACCTGCATTAGCCAATAGAAGCCAGCAAGCCTTTCACTTAAATCCGAACTACCATTTACATGGTCACTTGTACCTTCAGGGGAGCACCCAGGAATTTTGTCTAGGGGGGGTCCGAAAGGCAAAAAAATGTGGGATGTGTAGTGTGCTGTGCTAATTCAATTTTTCAAAGCCCCCTTTATATTTAAAACTGCAGGGAGGGGGTGTAGTGTGTTGTGCTGATTCTTTTACTTGGCGATCCTAAAAGCTCAGCAGGAAATCAATAATTTTTTGGCCCCACCCATTATTAAAAGCCCCTCCTACATATAATAGGCCACTCCCAACAAACACTGTACAGCTGACATAGTTGCGGCCTGTCTCTACACACCATATGGAGAGAGGGGGAGGGTCTGTCCTGGCTGCACTGCCTGCTTTACATTATACAATAAACAGCAGACTACAGCCAGAAAGCTCCTCCGCTCTCCTCCCTCCCCAGACCCTGCTCAAGGCCTGTGGCCCCCCCCACCATCTGCCACCCGCCCGTGGCCTGCTGCCCCCTTTGGCCGTCCTCACCCAGCTCTGAATCCTCCTTCTGCAAATGGCAGGGGGAGGACCCGGAGCATCTCCTCTCCTACATAGCGCCTCATACCTCTTACATCCAGTGATGTCACCTTTGTTGTAGACATTCTCTTTCCTCATCTTCTCCATTCAGACCAGACCGCCATGATGATTTTTCAGCCATCTCCCGTCTCTGCAGAGATTAACAAACAGACATTAGTTTCCCACATTTCCATCATCTTCACATCTTCTGAACACCCTTTCCTGCCACCCCCAATACTGTGCCCGCTGTGCCCCCAATACTATACTGCAGAAACAGTCCCCCTGGAAATACTACTACCACACAGATAGTGCCCCCTTCAACAATTATTGGCACACAGTGCTCTAAAAAAATAACTGCGCCCAGACACTAATAGTATAAAGATAATGTCCCCCAAAAATTATTGTGCTAAGCTGAAACGTGGCAGGGTGCCCCCAAAGTAACAGGGCTCCCCAAAATAGAAATAATTCTCTGCCAGAGCACACTTAGTAGTAATAATGCCCCTATAGTGCCCATACTAGTAATCATGTTCCTCATAGCCGCCCAGTATTAGCAAAGCTCCGCATAATACCTCCTAGTACTAATAATTCTCCCTACAATATGACAGTACATGAAATACCCCCGCTTAGTGCCCGCTGTTGAGCTAATGTCCCCATAATGTATGCCAGTATAAAATACCCCTATATAGTGCCCCAGTAAATGCCCTCATAGTGCTCCTCTCCCCCTTCCCCATAGTGTCCCCCATAATATGCCAGTAAAAAATGCCCCTTCTAAGTGCCACCATATGCCCCAATAGTGCTCCTCTCCCCCATAGTGCCTACCATAATGTGCCAGTAAAAAATGCCCCCTTAGTGCCACCAGATGCCATAATGCCCCCATAATGTGCCAATGAGAATAAAGCCCCCTTTAGAGCCCCCACTTCCCCTTAGTGCCCCCAAATAATGCCCCTATAGTGCCACCAGATGCCCCATAGTGCTCCTCTCCCCCATAATGTGCCAGTAAGAAGTGCCACCCAAAAAAAAAGTACCACCAGATGCTCCATAGTGCCGTTCTCCCCTTTAGTGCCCCCATAGTGCCGTTCTCCCCTTTAGTGCCCCCATAGTGCCAGCTCCCCTTTAGTGCCCCCATAGTGCCGTTCTCCCCTTTTGTGCCCCCATAGTGCCAGCTCCCCTTTAGTGCCCCCATAGTGCTGTTCTCCCCTTTAGTGCCCCCATAGTGCCAGCTCCCCTTTAGTGCCCCTGCCCCCATAGTGCCGTTCTCCCCTTTAGTGCCCCCATAGTGCCAGCTCCCCTTTAGTGCCCCCATAGTGCCAGCTCCCCTTTAGTGCCCCCATAGTGCCGTTCTCCCCTTTAGTGCCCCCATAGTGCCAGCTCCCCTTTAGTGCCCCCATAGTGCCAGCTCCCCTTTAGTGCCCCTATAGTGCCGTTCTCCCCTTTAGTGCCCCCATAGTGCCAGCTCTCCTTTAGTGCCCCCATAGTGCCAGCTCCCCTTTGGTGCCCCCATAGTGCCGTTCTCCCCTTTAGTGCCCCCATAGTGCCAGCTCTCCTTTAGTGCCCCCATAGTGCCAGCTCCCCTTTGGTGCCCCCATAGTGCCAGCTCCCCTTTGGTGCCCCCATAGTGCCAGCTCCCCTTTGGTGCCCCCATAGTGCCAGCTCCCCCCCTCCAAAAAAACAACAACAAAAAATACACTGATACTTACCTCCAGCAGCCTCTTCCGGTCTGTGTCCCTGCTGTGTGCTGCCCGGCTCAGGCAGCGCGATGATGACGTCATCGCGCTGCTAGAGCCGGCCTCTGATAGGCTGCAGGCATTAGTGCCTGCGGCCTATCAGAAGAACAGGGGAGGGACACGCCTCTCCCTCCCCTGCTCTGCCGCAGCACAGGCATCTATATCGCTGTCCTAAGGACAGCGATATAGATGCATTAGATATGGAGATGAGCGCTTCCACAATGGAAGCGCTCATCTCCTACGGCCCCCCACCACCGCCGCCGCAAATGCCCGCAATTTACATCCAGGGCCGCGCCGCCTGTGGTGCGGCCCTGGAGGATGAAAAAAAAAAATTTGGGCTGGTTGTTCTAGGGGGGGTCCAGACCCGCTGGACCCCCCCTGTAGGTGCGCCACTGTACCTTAGTAGCCAACAGAAGATCGCAGGTCCTACTCCAGCTAGCCATAATAACTGATCAAAGGTTTTAGCAGTTTGCAGGTCCTTAAATGTTCAGTTGTATGATGGCACAACTACACTGCTACATGCATGGGGGCAGGGGACACTGTGGAGGTCACTGTTAAAAGGGCAGGCTCTGTGCAGGTCACTGTTAAAGATGCGGTCACTGTTAAAGGGGCAGGCACTGTGGAGGTCAATGTTAAAGGGGCAGGCACTGTGGAGATCATTTCTGCTAATATATATATATATACAGACGTGGACAAAATTGTTGGTACCCTTTGGTCAATGAAAGAAAAAGTCACAATGGTCACAGAAATAACTTTAATCTGACAAAAGTAATAATAAATTAAAATTCTATAAATGTTAACCAATGAAAGTCAGACATTGTTTTTCAACCATGCTTCAACAGAATTATGTAAAAAAATAAACTCATGAAACAGGCATGGACAAAAATGATGGTACCCCTAGAAAACACAGAACATAATGTGACCAAAGGGACATGTTAATTCAAGGTGTGTCCACTAATTAGCATCACAGGTGTCTACAACCTTGTAATCAGCCATTGGGCCTATATATATGGCTCCAGGTAATCACTGTGTTGTTTGGTGATATGGTGTGTACCACACTCGACATGGACCAGAGGAAGCAAAGGAAAGAGCTGTCTCAAGAGATCAGAAAGAAAATTATAGACAAGCATGTTAAAGGTAAAGGCTATAAGACCATCTCCAAGCAACTAGATGTTCCTGTGAGTACAGTTGCACATATTATTCATAAGTTTAAGATCCATGGGACTGTAGCCAACCTCCCTGGACGTGGCCGCAGGAGGAAAATTGATGACAAATCTAAGAGACGGATAATCCGAATGGTAACAAAAGAGCCTAGAAAGACTTCTAAAGAGATTCAAGGTGAACTTCATGCTCAAGGAACATCAGTGTCAGATCGCACCATCCGTCGTTGTTTGAGCCAAAGTGGACTACATGGGAGACGACCAAGGAGGACACCATTGTTGAAAACGAATCATAAAAAAGCAAGACTGGAATATGCCAAACTACATGTTGACAAGCCACAAAGCTTCTGGGAGAATGTCCTGTGGACAGATGAGACAAAAATCGAAGTTTTTGCCAAGGCACATCAGCTGTATGTTCACAGACGAAAAAATGAAGCATATCAAGAAAAGAACACTGTCCCTACTGTGAAACATGGAGGAGGCTCTGTTATGTTCTGGGGCTGCTTTGCTGCGTCTGGCACAGGGTGTCTTGAATCTGTGCAGGGTACAATGAAATCTCAAGACTATCAAGGAATTCTAGAGAGAAATGTACTAGCCAGTGTCAGAAAGCTTGGTCTCAGTCGCAGGTCATGGGTCTTGCAACAGGACAATGACCCAAAACACACCGCTAAAAACACCCAAGAATGGCTAAGAGGAAAAAATTGGACTATTCTAAAGTGGCCTTCTATGAGCCCTGACCTCAATCCTATTGAGCATCTTTGGAAGGAGCTGAAACATGCAGTCTGGAAAAGGCACCCTTCAAACCGGACACAACTGGAGCAGTTTGCTCATGAGGAGTGGGCCAAAATACCTGCTGAGAGGTGCAGATGTCTCATTGACAGTTACAGGAAGCGTTTGATTGCAGTGATTGCCTCAAAAGGTTGCGCAACAAAATATTAAGTTAGGGGTACCATCATTTTTGTCCATGCCTGTTTCATGAGTTTATTTTTTTACATAATTCTGTTGAAGCATGGTTGAAAAACAATGTCTGACTTTCATTGGTTAACATTTATAGAATTTTAATTTATTATTACTTTTGTCAGATTAAAGTTATTTCTGTGACCATTGTGACTTTTTCTTTCATTGACCAAAGGGTACCAACAATTTTGTCCACGTCTGTATATATATATATATATATATACATACAGAGGACAGTATATATATATATATATATATATATATATATTGCAAGTACATGGCAATGTATTCATTAGAGATGAATACATTTCTCAAAAATTCAATACGGCCGGTTCACTGAATTTTCCCCAAAAATTAGGTTTGATCCGAATTTATTTGTGGTGAATTGTGTTAAAAAACGGCTATTTCCTGGCTGCACAGAGCCTTTATAGTGGTGTAGAACAGTGTGTCATGCAGTAAAACGCATATGGAGTCTGCTGTGCTAGTGAAACAATACTGTGAGTCAGAATGACATGCAGATGACAGGAGTCACTCTTAGAATTAGTGCACACTTCACTTATTTGACAGTTACTGGGCCAAAACTGACCAAATAACTAAAGTGTTACCTCAGTCTTACAGGTCAATGTTAGTGACAGGTATAAAGAACCATGCAGAACAATAACCCCCAAAAACTGATCCTGTCTGTGGAGCATCCGCATACACTCGGTCAGCATTAATCCATCAGTATTGCTAAAGCAAAAAAAAAAAAACAGGAGTGTATACAAAACAGAGATGACACATGAATGGAATATTTGCCTGTCTTCTATGTTTTGTAGACCACTCCTGCTTTTGGCTACCAAATTATAAGCCAATTCTGATGCAAAATAGGGACCATATCATGCAGGCCTTACATCTGTTACATAGGATCCATTGTGCATCTCATTTTCCTTCCTTCTGACAGATCAAAAGGGTCAAATAAATGATGATGTCATTCAGGCCAAAAGGCAAAATAGTGGCCCAGTCATGAAGTGGGAAGAGTGGGAACAGCATGAGAATTCCACAGAGAGGCCCTATGACATAGTGGTGAGATGAAAGCATGAGGATACCACAGAGTTGCCCAATGACAGTGTGGAAGTGGTAGCACTATCAGGAGGCCAGAGAGTGGCACAATGACAGAGTGTGGAGATGGTGGCAGCAGCAGCGTCATCAGGAGGAGGCCACAGAATGGCTTGGAAATTGGCAAATGTCGTGCCCATTCACAAGAAAGGTAGTAGGGAGGAATCGAGCAACTATAGACCAGTGAGTCTGACATCAATAGTAGGCAAATTAATGGAAACCCTATTAAAGGATAGGATTGTGGAACATCTAAAATCCCATGGATTGCAAGATGAAAAACAGCATGGGTTTACTTCAGGGAGATCATGTCAAACAAATCTTATAGATTTTTTTGACTGGGTGACTAAAATAATAGACGGTGGAGGTGCAGTAGACATCGCATATCTAGATTTTAGTAAGGCTTTTGACACTGTCCCACATAGAAGACTTATCAATAAACTGCAGTCATTGAGCATGGACTCCCATATTGTTGAGTGGATTAGGCAGTGGCTGAGTGACAGACAACAGAGGGTTGTAGTCAATGGAGAACATTCAAAACAAGGTCATGTTACCAGTGGGATTCCACAGGGATCTGTACTGGGACCAATTTTGTTTAATATCTTCATAAGTGACATTGCAAAAGGCCTCGATGGTAAGGTTTGTCTTTTTGCTGATGACACAAAGATATGTAACAGGGTTGATGTTCCTGGAGGGAAACGCCAAATGGAAAAGGACTTAGGAAAACTAGAAGAATGGTCAGAACTCTGGCAACTGAAATTTAATGTGGATAAGTGCAAGATAATGCACCTGGGGCGTAAAAACCCAAGGGCAGAATATAGAATATTCGACACAGTCCTGACCTCAGTATCTGAGGAAAGGGATTTAGGAGTAATTATTTCAGAAGACTTAAAGGTGGGAAGACAATGTAATAAAGCAGCACGAAATGCAAGCAGAATGCTTGGATGTATAGGGAGAGGTATAAGCAGTAGAAAGAGTGAAGTGCTTATGCCGCTGTACAGATCACTAGTGAGACCTCACTTGGAGTATTGTGCGCAGTACTGGAGGCCATATCTCCAGAAGGATATAGATACTCTAGAGAGAGTTCAGAGAAGAGCTACTAAACTAGTACATGGATTGCAGGATAAAACTTACCAGGAAAGGTTAAAAGACCTTAATATGTATAGCTTGGAAGAAAGAAGAGACCGAGGGGATATGATAGAAACTTTTAAATACATAAAGGGAATCAACTCGGTAAAGGAGGAGAGCATATTTAAAAGAAGAAAAACTACCACAAGAGGACACAGTTTTAAATTAGAGGGGCAAAGGTTTAAAAGTAATATAAGGAAGTATTACTTTACTGAGAGGGTAGTGGATGCATGGAATAGCCTTCCTGCAGAAGTGGCAGCTGCAAATACAGTGAAGGAGTTTAAGCATGCATGGGATAGGCATAAGGCCATCCTTCATATAAGATAGGGCCGGGGCTATTCATAGGATTCAGATATATTGGGCAGACTAGATGGGCCAAATGGTTCTTATCTGCCGACACATTCTATGTTTCTATGTTTCTATGACAGTGAGGAGGTGGAGGTGGCAGCAGCAACATCAGGAGGAGGCCATAGGGTGGCACAATGACAGTGTTGGGGTGGCAACAGCAGCATCAGGAGGCCACAGAGTGGCACAATGACAGAGTGTGGAGGTGGTGGCAGCAGCAGTATCAGGAGGAAGCCACAGGGTGGCACAATGACAGTGTTGAGGTGGTAGCAGCAGCATAAGGAGACCTGAGTGATGAGGTGGAAGCAGTATCAGGAGACCACAGAATGGCCCAGTGACAGAGTGGGAAGGTGAGTGGCAATACCAGTATCAGCTGAAGATGGTGGGTGAAAGAAGGAGAACTTGGCATCAGATGTGTGGCATCAGGCGGGTGGCAGCATCAGAATAGTAGCTGAGGCAGGTAGCCAGAAGAAACCGGTCTCTTTTGTGAAAGTGTTGGTGTGGCACCATGGATGATATAGTCTGATGCATCAGGCATTTGTGGGTGGAAATTCTGGCTGATCCATGCCTGATTCACCTTGACATAAAGTCAGTCTCTCCACATTTTGGTTGGACAGGTAAGTTCTTCTTGGTGTAACTATTTCCCCCGCTGCACTAAACACCCGCTCTGATGCCACACTACTGGCCAGGCAGGACAGCTTTTTCAGGGCAAACTCTGCCAGTTGCGGCAACAAATCCAGTTTGGCTGCCCAGCAGTCCAGCGGATCTTCAGTGTGGGGTAGAAGGATGCTGTCCAAGTATGCCACCACCCGCTGTTTCAGGTCCTGCTCCAGATCTAGCTGCTGCTGCTGCTGGTGAGTAGTTTCTTTAAGTTGCTGCTGATGGAGCCAGAACTGCCCCTTACCCCTCTACCCTGCCACAGCTGCTATGGCAGAGGAACGTGAGTGCAGAGGGCCCCTTCCCCAGTCAGACCTGCGAGAGGATGGATGATGGTGCAAATAGGTAGTGGCCAACTGACTACATTGGATGTTTCTTTAGTAGTTCAGTTTGTCCTCCCTCTCAAAAAGGCCCACATTTTGGACCGGTAGCGAGGGTCCAACAAGGTGGAGAGCCAGAAGCCAATCCCTCTGCCAAATGCTGACAATTCGGCTGTCATTACGCAAGCAAGTGAGCATGCATCGGGCCATTTGTGCAAGTGATTCGGAGGGACTCCCTGCCTCCACCCCCCCTGTTTACTATCACGATGTGCTTGGGTCCTCTGCCTCATCTTCCTCATCGCCCTATAGCTCCTCTAGTTGCTCCTACTCCTCCTCTCCTGTCACCTGTGTATAAAAACCACCCATTTCACTACACATTGCTTGTGCTCCAATGTCCTCCTCCTCCTCCAGTTCAGCCCCCACAGGGCTCATGTGGCTATGAGATCTAGGCACCATGTCTCCAGTCCCCTGACCAGCCATATTTACCAGCAGCTGTTTCAGGACATGAAGCAGTGAAATGACATCATTCATCCCGTAGTCCGGGTGACTGACAAATAACGTGGCCTCCTCAAAGGGCCTGAGCAAACGGCAGGTGTCACGCATGAGCTGCCACTGGCTTACATTGAAGTTACACAGGGGAGTACTCCTGTCCGCTTGTATCATCAAGAAATCGTTTACGGCCTTTCTCTGTTCGTATAGTTAGTCCAACATATGGAGGGTGCAATTCCAACGGGTGGAAAAATCGCATATCAGCGTGGCTAAAGTGCATGCAAAGTTTCCTGGACATTTTTAGGATGTCTTGCATATGGGTGGAAGATTTCAGGAAACGCTTGACAACCAGATTGAACACATGTGCCATGCAGGGCGCATGGCTCAGCCCTCCTTGACGCAGCACCGACACCATGTTTTTCCTGTTGTCGGTCACCATGGTTCAGATTTTGAGTTGTCACGGAGAAGACCAGGATTCGATTTTTTGATGAAGGACACAGAGCAGTTTCTCCCCTGTGTGACACCGTTCACCCAGGCAAACGAGGTGCAGAACAGCGTGACACCGCCGTGCCCTGCACATGTGGTATGCTGGAGGGACACTGTTAATTGTCCCTGTTACGATTCTCTCGGCAGAAGAGAGTGAAACCGTCGTTTAGAAGAACTCCCCCCCCAAAAAAAAAAAAAAAACAGACCAAGCTTGTGTTGAGGGTAAATCAGAATCTCTCTCTACTGAGGGCTATCTGCCCATATTTATGCAAGGCCCCACCTGGTGGACACTCTGCCAGGGGGACCAGATGGTAGACTGTGTGACAGGACAGATATGCAGCAATACAGTATACACAGACACAATACATCCCCACAATGTGGTTTCCTCCTCTCTGCCCTGGAGACAACCGAGGAGTGATTCAATTATCTCTCAGGACAAAGGGACATCGCCATTGTACACGTGGGGACAACAGGACAGAAATCACTATTGAAATATACAATGTCACAACCATTACAGTAAACATAGACATTTAACATATCCCCAGATAGCTCAGGTCTGAGTGCATATTATTAGGTGAATGGCACTCAGACTACAAGAATACAATAGAATCGCCATGGAGCCAAAGTCTTTAATTTCCCAAACAGGCTCCATGGCAGAGCATAGGTATCCTCACATAACATACAATACAATTCCCAAGACAGATGGTTCTGTCACAGTCCTTGCAGTAAAGGATGAGGACACGGTGGAGGATGAGGAGGCAGAGGCGGATATTGTTGCAGGACCAACAGCATGAGAATGTGGAGGCTGAAGTGTCTGGTGTCACTTGGGATGAAGTGGATGACCGAGTCAACCATTCAAGAACCGCTGGGTTGCTGGTCAAGACACGACCGCTAGATAACACTGGGACTGCAAGCCTCTCGCTGCGGCTCCTGCTGCCATGCCCCCTTACTCTGCTGCGATCTGTGCCTGCGCCAGAAACATTTAGGCCTCTGCCACTCCCCTGTGCAGGGCCTGGCACTTCTCTATCTGACATACTGTTAGATCAAATAAATATTCTATAACTCAACATATGTCATCAGTAGAGATGAGCAAATTACATATTTTGAAATTCGTTCACGCTTCATTTGGTAGTAAAAGCAGAATTGTGTTATGGATTACATTATCACTGACCATAACGCAAATATATGATGGAATGCATAACGGAATGCCTTTAGAGGCATTCCGTTATTCATTCCATCATAATAGAAGTCTATAGGACTGCAAAATGGATCCCCTGCATAACAGAAATGGGATGGATCCATTATACAGGCCATGGTAACAGAATCCATAACGTAATTCTGCTTTTACCACCAAACGAAGCGTGAACAAATTTCATAACATGAAACTCTCTCATCTCTAGTCATCAGTTTATGATTAGTGATGAGTAGCATAAGCAATATTTTTGTTTTTGCAATATTTTGCAAATTTTGGGCCTAATACTCGGCATAAATTAGCAAATTCTAGAATTCGTGATCTCCAGTCATAATTTTCTTGATTGTGAAAATCGGCAATGTAATATGCGCATATTGCACGTGCAATACTGGTGTGGCTCACTTTTGCTAGAGGAGCGGCCCCGTTCTGGCAGAGGTCCAGCACTAATACCAACTCCCCTACCACGACCACAGCTGTCGGCACACTTGCTTATGATAAGCAAAAAAATAATTTACAGCCAAAAATCTAAACAAAGAAAATAAAGAGGGACTTTAGGATGACTTTAATGGGCTTGGGACAATGGGGCAAAAATAAAATAGGGATTTAGAAAAACAGACAGCAGCCTTTTTCTTTTCAAAGACGAAAGACAAAGACACTAATCCCTATAAAAGACAGTAATTCCTATCACAGCACACTAATCCCTATCACAGCACAGTAATCCCTATCATAGCACAGAAAAACTGCCAGCAATTGACTTTTTTTTCAAAGACAAAGACACTAATCCCTATTACAGCACAGTAATTCCTATCACACTGCCTAACAGCCTACACTGGAACCTATCAGCTACACTATATCACTATCTAACCTACACTGACTCTCTCCCACTAATTATCTGTATTATATACAGTACAGACCAAAAGTTTGGACACACCTTCTCATTCAGAGTTTTCTTTATTTTCATGACTATGAAAATTGGAGATTCACACTGAAGGCATCAAAACCTATGAATTAACACATGTGGAATTATATACATAACAAAAAAGTGTGAAACAACTGAAAATATGTCATATTCTAGGTTCTTCAAAGTAGCCACCTTTTGCTTTGATTACTGCTTTGCACACTCTTGGCATTCTTTTGATGAGCTTCAAGAGGTAGTCACCTGAAATGGTTTTCACTTCACAGGTGTGTCCTGTCAGGTTTAATAAGTGGGATTTCTTGCCTTCTAAATGGGGTTGGGACCATCAGTTGCATTGTGGAGAAGTCAGGTGGATACACAGCTGATAGTCCTACTGAATAGACTGTTAGAATTTGTATTATGGCAAGAAAAAAGCAGCTAAGTAAAGAAAAACGAGTGGCAATCGTTACTTTAAGAAATGAAGGTCAGTCAGTCTGAAAAATTGGGAAAACTTTGAAACTGTCCTCAAGTGCAGTCACAAAAACCATCAAGCGCTACAAAGAAACTGGCTCACATGCGGACCTCCCCAGGAAAGGAAGACAAAGAGTCAACTCTGCTGCGGAGGATAAGTTCATCCGAGTCACCAGCCTCAGAAATCACAGGTTAACAGCAGCTCAGATTAGAGACCAGGTCAATGCCACCCAGAGTTCTAGCAGCAGACACATCTCTAGAACAACTGTTAAGAGGAGACTATGTGAATCAGGCCTTCATGGTAGAATATCTGCTAGGACACTGTTGGGGATTTATTCAAAATTGAAGGCATACTGAACCAGCATGGCTACAACAGCATCTTGCAGCGGCATGCTATTCCATCCGGTTTGCGTTTAGTTGAACCATCATTTATTTTTCAACAGGACAATGACCCCAAACACACCTCCAAGCTGTGTAAGGGCTATTTGACCATGAAGGAGAGTGATGGGGTGCTGCGCCAGATGACCTGGCCTCCACAGTCACCGGACCTGAACCCAATTGAGATGGTTTGGGGTGAGCTGGACCTCATGAGCATTAGTGTTGAGCATGAATTTTCGAATTGCACATTTTTTTCTCGAATATCGCAACTTCTAGATTTCGCGAAGATTTAGAATATCGTTCTATATATTCGCAAAATCGAATATTTTTTTTTTTTTTCTTTTTTTTTTTTTTCTTTCCCACTTCTCTAAAGTTGTTCTTACCTGTCCTTTGGATTCCTGGCTTCCTGGCTGCTCCAGTCAGTGCCCGTTGCCGCTTCTTCCGACTTCCGTGCTCATGGAGCGTCCCCATCACCATGGGAACATCTCCATATACTAGAATGTATTGTCGGATTTGAGAATTACGTTGAAATCGCAATTCGATTAATTCAAGTTATAATAATCGAATTGCGATTTCAACTTACTGCTATATTCTATATTCGTTAATTCTAGCCTAATATGGAATATAACAGTGCTAAGTTGAAATCGCAATCCGATTAATTCAAGTTATAACAATCGAATTGCAATTTAAACTTTTTACGTATAATCTTAATAGAGCAATATTACCAATATTCTAAAAGATGAAGTTAGAGCAATATTACGAAATTTCGTAAAATACACATAGATTGTAATTTAGCTAATATGGTAATTTTTTTAATAGTATACATATTTTACAAAACTTAAGTTCAGAAGAGGCAAAAAAAATTAGAGAAAAAAAAGGATTATAGCACTATATTAGCTAAATTACAACCTATATGTGTATTTTACGAAATTTCGTAATATTGCTCTAACTTCGTCTTTTAGAATATTCGTAATATTCTATAAAACTAAGTTAGAGCAATATTACAAAATTTTGTAAAATACACATATTAGCCAAGCCATACTCAATTAGTCATAGGAACGTTGCCTTATACTATCAAAAGAAAAATCGCAATACGCGATTAATTAAATCGCATATTATTTGCGATAATTGGAATAATTACGAATATTCGATTTTGACGAATATAACACAAATATTCAATTGAATATTCGAGAAATATCGCAAAATTGAATATGGCACCTCCCGCTCATCACTACTAAGCATCTCTAGGAACTTCTTAAAGACTGTTGGAAAACCATTTCAGGTGACTACCTCTTGAAGCTCATCAAGAGAATGCCAAGAGTGTGCAAAGCAGTAATCAAAGCAAAAGGTGGCTACTTTGAAGAACCTAGAATATGACATATTTTCAGTTGTTTCACACTTTTTTGTTATGTATATAATTCCACATGTGTTAATTCATAGTTTTGATGCCTTCAGTGTGAATCTACAATTTTCATAGTCATGAAAATGAAGAAAACTCTTTGAATGAGAAGGTGTGTCCAAACTTTTGGTCTGTACTGTATATGAGCTAACTTACTATCTAATGTAATTTAATAAGGATGCAGATGACTCAGCAAATCACAGGGCACAGCAATGACACTGCTCTCTCTCTTTCTCTCTCTCTCTGTCAGAACTGCAAAAAACTGCAGTAAATGCCTGCTGGGGAGTTTCCTATATAGTAAGGGGTAGGCATGTTGAGCGAGCATGCTCGGTCGGATAACTGTTCGGTTCAAGCATCGCTATGCTTGGCACATGGAGGTACTCGGCCAAGTACCGCATGTGCTTGAGCGCCATGCTGCAATCTCCTCCCGGCATGTTTCGCTGTTCCTAAGCAGCCAATAAACGTACAGGTAAATACTGCAATCACTGTAATGCCATGTTGGCTACTGGCATTACAGTGATTTGCTGGCCAGAACGCATCATCGGGTTCTATATAGCATCCGATGACGCAGGTTCGGCTCATTGTGAGTCAGGAAAAGCCGCGCTTAGGAAACGACAGATAGTTTTCGAGTTTGATCACAATATATTCGATAGAAAAACATTTTAAAGACCCAAAAGTCCTTTTAAGGACTATTGTGTGTGGTGGCAGCCTGGCAGCAATATAGTTTAGCCAGTGAATTTTCTCCCCGATACTTTACAATACTTTTTCGATAGAGGGTCTCTGCAGTGACTTGTGACATCTGTGCTGCAATACCTTATGTGTTTTAGGGCCAGATATTGGGAAAAATTTTACTGTCAACAAATATATATATATTTTTTCCATAATTTATCCACACTTTTCCTATAAACGGTGACTGCAGTGAATTGTCACATCTGCGCTGCAAGTGGGTGTGTGTATGTCAGGGCCAGATATTGGGAAAAATATTACTGACAATAAATATATATTTTCCATAATTTATCCACACTTTGTCTATAAATGGTGTCTGCAGTGAAATGTTACATCTGAGCTGCAAGCGTGTGAATCAGGGCCAGATATTGTGAAAAATATTACTGACAATGCATATATATCTTTCATAATTTTTCCACACTTTGCCTATAAATGGTGTCTGCAGTGAATTGTCACATCTGCACTGCAATTGCCTGTGTGTGTGTGTGTGTCATTGCCAGATATTGGGGAAAATATTACTGACAACAAATATATATTTTCCATAATTTATCCACACTTTTCCTATAAACAGTGTCTGCAGTGAATTGTCACATCTGCGCTTGAAGCGCTTGTGTGTGTCAGAGCCAGATATTGGGAAAAATAATACTGACAACCAATGTATATTTTCCATAATTTATCCACACTTTGCCTATAAATGGTGTCTGCAGTGAATTGTCACATCTGCGCTGCAAGCTCGCACGTGTGTGTCAGGGCCAGATAAAAGGGAAAAATATTACTGACAACAAATATATATTTTCCATAATTTATCCACACTTTACCTATAAACGGTATCTTATAACATATAACATTTAATATGAAGAAGGCGAGCATTAAGGGACGAGGAAGTGGCCGTGATGCTAATTGTGCACACAGAGACCATGGCTCTGGGCACGGTGAAACTGTGCCTGCTGCCAGAGCACAAGAAAAACAATCATCCAAGATACCTAGCTTCATGTCCCAGTTTGAAGGGCAGCGCAGGACATCACTCTTGAAGTCAGCCCAATGCAAGCAGGTGGTCGGTTGGATTTCAGCAGATAGTGCTTCCAGTCAGTTAAGCACCACCCTGTCTTCCACAAAGTCCAGACTCAGTAGCCAGGAGTCTGGGCCACACAATCTTCACCCTGATCCTCCTTCCTCCCACCATTTACAGTCTGTCCAAACAAGTGATCCCACACTCGGATATTCCGAGGACCTCTTTGCATTGCCATTAATTGATTTGGCCCTCTCACCAAGCACGCTTAAAGAGGGACCTGAGATCTTGCTCCCTGATTCCCAACCTCTCGAGCATGCAGAGTCGCAAGAGCATGATGCTGGGGAACGGCAATTAGTGTGTAATGAGGTGGATGACACAGTTGCCAATGACTCAATCGCAATTAATGTCTCAAGAGGTTGAGGAAGAGGATGACACACAGTTGTCAATCACTGAGGTTGTGGTTAGGTAAATAAATCAGGAGGATGGTCAGAGTGAGGAAGTAGAAGAGGAGGTATTGGACGACAAGGTCACTGACCCAACCTGGGAAGGTAGCAACAAGCCGAGCGAGGAGAGCAGTACAGAGGGGGAGGGATCTTCAGCACTGCAACAGGCTGGAAGAGGCATAGGGGTGGCAAAAGGTAGAAGACGGGCACCAATGAACAGGCCCGCAACTGTTCCACGGAGCACCCCCTAGCGTAAATCTCCCTTGCCAAGGGGTAGGTGTTTGGCAGTTTGGCGCTTTTTTGAGGAAAGCGCGGACGACAAAAGAATAATAGTTTGCAACCTGTGCCACACCAAAATGAGCCGGGCATGAACACTAGCAACCTCACCACTACCAGCATGATCAGCCACATGGCATCAAAGCACCCTAATAGGTGAGCCGAACACCTGGGTCCACAATCTGTGTCTGCGGGTCACACCACTGCCTCCTCTTCCCCTGTGTTACATGCTGGTCAGTCCTCTGTCCAAGACGCAGGCCCAGATGCCTCCCGCCCTGCACCTGGACCTTTTCAAGCACCATCAGTGACCACATCCACTTCCCAGTCCCAGAGCCGCGTCCAAATGTCATTATCCCAAGCATTTGAACGCAAGCGCAAATATCCAGCTACTCACCCACAGGCCATAGCACTAAATGCACAGCTTTCCAAATTACTGGCCCTGGAAATGTTGCCATTTAGACTTGTAAACACTGGGGCCTTCCGCAGCCTGATGTCAGTGCCCATCCCTCGTTACGCGGTGCCCAGCCACCACTATTTTTCAAGGTGTGCCGTGCCAGCCTTGCACCAAGATGTGTCCCTTAACATCACCCACGCCAGCACCTACATTAGTGGCTCCAACCCCCACTTCTCCTCCTCCGCCTCCTTCCCCACTTCCACCTCCGAATTATCTGCGTGCAGCAGCAGTCAGTCTTCAGTCAGTAGCTGGAAGCAGTGTAACACTGCTGTGGGGAAGCGGCAACAGGACCGCTGAAGCTGATCTGCCTAGGTGACAAACAGCACACCTCCGCAGAGCTATGGCAGGGGATAAGAGACCAGACTGAGCTGTGGCTCTCGCCACTCAACCTAGAACCAGGCATGGTTGTGTCTGATAATGGTCGTAACTTGGTGGCGGCTTTGAAGCTGGGCAACCTTAGACACATTCCATGCCTTGCCCACATATACAACCTTGTGGTTCAGTGGTTTCTAAAAACATACCCAATTTGCCTGAGCTACTGGTGAAGGTGCGCTGCATGTGTGCCCATTTCCGCAAGTCGTCCACACCTTCAGCAGGTATGTCAATGCTGCAGCATTGCTTGCGGCTTCCAGCTCACCGACTGTTGTGCGACATGAGCACGTGCTGGAACTCTACGTTCCACATGTTGGCCAGGCTTTGCGAGCAGCAGAGGGCAGTTGTGGAATACCAGCTGCAACATGGTTGTCGCTTTTCCAGTCAGCTTCCGCTATTCACAAGCGAGGAGTGGGCATGGATGTCTGACCTCTGTGAGGTTTTACGCAACATTGAGGAATCAACACAGATGGTGAGTGACAATAACGTTATTACCAGCGTCACCATCCAACTTCTGTGTATTGTCAAACGCTTGCTGCTCACAATTAAGGACGACACTGTGCATGTGAAAGAGGTGGAAATGGGGGAAGACATTACACAGGTTGATGATAGTCAGACCACCCTCAGTTCATCTTCTCAGTGCGAATTGGAGGCTGAAGAGGAGGAGGTGGAGGAGTAGGAGACAGTTACCTCAGCTACAGAGGGTAGTACCCATGGAAGTTTAATTCCATCTGTTCTGCGTGGGTGGGCAGAAGAGGAGGAAGAGGATGAGAAAATTGGGAGTGATCCTCTAGATGATGACAGCGAAGTATCGCCTGTTGGTACACTGGCACACATGGCTGACTTCATGTTAAGCTGTCCCTTTCCCGTGAGTCTGGTGGAGAGGATGAGCAAAATGGTGCAATACCAAAAGATCCTTGTTGGAAAATTGCTCCAAAATTTTCCATCTGACAACGCTGGCGGCAGAGTCCGTACTTCCTTGGCCAACTGAGGAGGAAAGACAAGGGGAACACACAGCAGTTCCAACAGAGGCAGGGCAACACTCTCCAAAGCCTGGGACAGTTTCACGACACCCCGCCAGCACCCTCACCCTGATATGCGGCCTAGTGTCACAAGGAGGAAAACATTTTGGAAGATGGTGAAGGAGTACATAGCAGACTGTGTCAGCATCCTCAATGATCCCTTAGTGCCTTACAACCACTGGGTGTCCAAGCTGGACTCGTGGCATGAACTGGCGCTCTATGCCTTGGAGGTGCTGGCCTGCCCTGCCGCCAGCGTTTTGTCTGAGCAGGTATTTAGTGCTGCTGGTGGCATTATAACAGATAAGGGTATCCGCTTGTCAACTGAAAATGCTGACAGGTTTACTCACATAAAAATGAACAAGGCCTGGATTGACCATGATTTCCGGACTCCACCAGAGGAATGCTGATGAACATAAAGGCAGTTTGCATGTGTTGTTTTTAATGTAGTTAATAGACTGCATTCCCATGCACCCCTTCCACCACAAACAAGGGTATATGGTTGAATCTTCCTTTTCTGATCCTCCTCCTCCTCTTCCGTCATATCAACATGCATTGCTTATTCATCACCTATAATGCCCTTGCATATATGGCTTTCGAATATAATATTTTAGAGGGTCCGCTTACCAGCAGGCCCTCATATATAATTTTTTAGAGGGTCCGCTCACCAGCAGGCCCTCACATCTAATTTAATCAGGGTCCAGTCACCTACAGGCCCTCATATCTAATTTTTTAGAGGGTCTGCTCACCAGCAGGCCCTAAAATCTAATTTTTTACAGGGTCCACTTACCAGCAGGCCCTCACATCTAATATTTTACAAGGTCCACTCACCAGCAGGCCCTCACATCTAATTTTTTAGAGGGTCTGCTCACCAGAAGGCCCTCACATATAATTTTTTAGAGGGTCTGCTCACCAGCAGGTTCTCACATATAATTTTTTAGAGGGTCCACTCACCAGCAGGCCCTTACATCAAATTTTTTACAGGGTACACTCACCAGCAGCCTCTCACATCTAATTTTTTACAGGGTCCGCTCACAGCAGGCCCTCACATCAAATTTTTTATAGGTTACGCTCACCAGCAGGCTCTCACATCTAATTTTTTACAGGGTCCGCTCACCAGCAGACCCTCACATCAAATGTTTTACAGGGTCGGCTCATCAGCAGGCCCTCACATCAGAATCTTTACAGGGTACACTCACCAGCAGGCCTTCACATCAAATTTTTGACAGGGTACACTCACCAGCAGGCCCTCACATCTAATTTTTTACAACTCAATGTGAATGAGGCCCTCCTTTATGTGATATACAGGTTGTATCATAGTGCCTCTTCTTTGTAATTTTTGGCGGCACTTGCACTTTATATACAAGTAAATATACAGGAAAGAATGTTTTCAATCAATTTTTTTTACTTTGGTTTTGTGCGTTAAACCTTAATTAGATTGTAGGCCTGGTGCTCACTTTCAGGCCTTTTAAGCAGCATCATCAGCAGCATGATGATAAAAATGAGTGGCAAGGTGACATGGTGTGGAGATGGCAGCATGAGGAGGCCACATAGTGGCACAATGACTGAGTCTGGATAATAGACTAAGGCCGCAGATTATTTAGAAAGATGTCGATGGAAAGAATCTGTGGAGCTGTATGACGGTCACCTGCAGATTAATGCAGACCAGGGGTGTAGCTATAGGGGAAGCAGGGGAAGCTGCAGCTTTGTGGCCCGGACCCAGAAGGCTCCCGTCCAGGAGGAGGAGGACTAGAGGATTTGGTCAGGGCCCCCTTAACAGTATTACACAATGAAATTATATACAGTGACAGTATAGACAGTGTATAAAACGGATGGAACAGCTGCCGGCCCTGGTCTGAGAGAGCGATCTTTACTAGCCACAGGAATGATGGCGGCATAAAAGAAAGGAGTTGCTAAAAAATTACTGTGTGATGGAGCCCCATTCAAAAATTTACTGTGGGGCCCAGTCATTTCTAGCTACGCCAATGATGCAGCCCACAAAAGCAAGTTGGGTTTATCGATTCCAAAACCTTAAATAAATTGTGGGCCTGGTGATCAGTTTAAGGCCTTTTAAGCAGCAGCATGCTGATAAAAATGAGAAGGTGACATAGTGTGGAGATGGTAGAGCACCCGAGCACAATGAATGTCAATGGGAGAACCCGAATATTAAACCAGGCACCTCCTGCTCTGAAGAGAGGATGGTGTCAGGACTCTAGTTTGGCTTAGGAGTCCCTGCTCTGACTCCATATATAGCTATGTCTATATATGGAGTTAGTGCTTGGGGACACCCAGTGTATTTAAATATAATTAAGCCTCTGAAAAGTAATTCAAACTCACAACCTTCTACATTACAGCCAGAATCTTAACCACTACACTATAGAGCTGCAGGGCCAGTTACTTTAAAAAATACAATTTGTATTTATTTTAAGTAACTGGCCATGCAGCTTCCTTTGATGATAGCAATCCGTCCAGGCCCTGACGCAGCAAAGCAGCCCCAAACCGTGATGCCCCCACCACCTTCACAGTTGGGATGAGGTTTTGATATTGGTGTGCTGTGCCTCTTTTTCTCCACACATAGTGTTGTGTGTTACTTCCAAACAACTCAACTTTGGTTTCATCTGTCCACAGAATATTTTGCCATTACTGCTGTGGAACATCCAGGTGCTCTTGTGCAAACTGTACACATGCAGCAATGTTTTTTTTTTTTTTTTGGACAACAGTGGCTTCCTCTGTGGTATCCTCCCATGAAATCCATTCTTGTTTAATGTTTTACATATCGTAGATTCGCTAACAGGGATATTAGCATATGTCACTCTAGGGATGTTAGCTGACACCTCATTGAGCACTCTGGGCTGTGCTCTTGCAGTCATCTTTACAGGATGGCCACTTGTAGGAAGAGTAGCAGCAGTGCTGTACTTTTTTTTCCATTTATAGACTATTTGTCTTACCGTGGACTGATTAACAGCAAGGCTTTAGGGGATAATTTTATAACCTTTTCCAGCTTTATGCAAGTCAACAATTCTAAATTGTAGGTCTTCTCAGAGCTCTTTTATGTGAGGCATCATTCACATCCGGCAATGCTTCTTGTAAAAAGCAAACTCAGAACTGGTGTGTTTTTTTTATAGGGCAGGGCAGCTGTAATCAACACCTCCAATCTCATCTTATTGATTGGACTCCAGTTGGCTGACACCTCACTCCAATTAGCTCTTGGGGTTCACATACTTTTTCCACCTGCACTGTGAATGTTTACATGGTGTGTTCAATAAAAACATGGTAACATTTAATTATTTGTTTGTTATTAGTTTAAGCAGACTGTGATTGTCTATTGTTGTGACTTGATCGGATGAAGATCAGATCACATTTTATGACCAATTTGTGCAGAAATCCATATCATTCCAAAGGGTTCACATACTTTTTCTTGCAACTGTGTATATATATATATATATATATATATATATATATATTATTTAGTAATTTTTTACAATTACTTAAAAATATATTAAATATATAAATTTAATTTAGCCTCTATTTATGAAAAGTTTCTGATGGGATTCGAGCTCACAACCTCTACATTTTAGCCTACAATGTTAACCACTACACTATAGAGCTTCATGAAAAAAAAATATATATATATAATATATATATATATATATGTAATGAGACTTCTGCTGTATAGGAATACTTACTACTAGTAAGTCTCATTTATTTATTTATATATTTTTTTAATTTATTTTTTTAAAGTAACTGGCCATGAAGCTCTATAGTGCAGTGGCTAACATTCTTGGCTGTAATGTAGAAGGTTTTGAGTTCGAATACCGGCGGAAACTTTTCAGAAATAGAGGCTAAATTAGATTTAAATGCACTGACTTGAACATTGCGCTCAAGCACATGTGATATTGTGCCGAGCATAGCAATGCTCAAGCCGAATTAGTGTTCGGCCAAGCATGCTCGCCCAACACTAGTAAAAACCGCTTTAAAAGAAATTGGCACCCCTCAGACTGCCCTGCAATACCCTTAACATGACCACTTTGAGTTAGGGCTTGAGTAAGCCCTGCCCTTTTCGTGTCCTTGTTCTCTGGATTGTCTGCAAAATGGGACTGTTGGCAAGACTGGAAATCAAATAGATACTATGGTATTTATAGTATTGGTCATTTTATTTGATTTTGCCCAATGCTAATGTGAATTTCTACTTTTTGCTACAGTAAGAGTGGCATCACAAGGTTAGTTCTACGGTCTATATGGGAATTGGTGCAAAAAGTCACTCTTTCAATAATAATGTATACAATAAAAGGATAGACCTCCCTGCGTTCCTGTTGTTTAGATGTATAAAAAAAAGCCTGTGTAGGGTGATTCTGCGGCTAAATGTCCTAAAAGGGAGTTGTTGTCCTCCTCAAGATAAAAATATAATGTAAATACTAATATATCTCCCATAGGTGATATCAGCGCTGGGATTACAAACTAAGCAGCTACTGCCCTTTAAATAGGTTAAATAGTTAAATGGCACTTGGGGAAAAAAAAGGGGGGTGGTACAGAGGATTGTATGGAATCACAGTGTGTCAGCCGACTATCTGTGTTAGAAGGTGTATGTATATGTGCAGTGATTGCTGGCATTAACGTCAAATGCTTAGAAATAGCAATGGTATCTGTACCTGAAATCATTCTGCTTTAATTTCCTTTATGGATTTCTGGTGTCCCCCTTCCTTCCTTGTCACTTCTTAATTCTTCTTTCTTAACCGTTTTCTTTAGTCTGTAAGTCTGTATTTGAATAAGAACGTCCTCCTTGCTCACCTACTAGCACGGACGCTGCCCCGGCCGGAAGCACGTGCGGTGCGAGGGAGCTTGTTGTTTTGGTTACCCGGGAAACCGCTTTGGTGACGTCACCTCTGAAGATACCGTAGCTTCCGTGGGACAAAAAACCTCCTACGCGTTTCGGGGCCTCTCGGGCTCCTTCGTCAGGGATGGTTTGTTCAAAGTGCCCGTGGAGGTTAAATAACTAGTTCGGTCTCCATGGCAACATATGTCAACAAGTTTTCAAGTGACTGACGTCCCATTATCTAGTCTAGTGTATAGCGCTACAGGTAGGGTTATTATTCGCATGCAGGCAATTATGATTATTGTTTCTTTGATGATCCAAAGAGCACATTGAGTGTGCTTAATGTAGGGGTAGTGATTTCTCAATTACTTAGTTGTCCAGATAACCTTATGGGTACGGTTTTTATTGAAAAGCAAAGAGTTCTATTTCCTGATTTAACCCGTTTGGTGCCAGACTATTGTATCTGAAAATCCATTTGCTCTCAATTCTGGACATGAGTTTAATAAAATCCCCTCCCCTACTATCCTGTTTTACTCTCTCAATGCCCCCAAAGTTGGATCCCAGGAATTTTCCTTGGTGAAATTTCACATAGTGATGTGATAGGGGGTGGTGATCTACTTTTTTGTGGATGTTATTGATGTGTTCTCTGATTCTGGTCTTTAGTTCTCTTTTGGTACGTCCGACATAAATTTTATTACAGGGACATTGGATATAGTAAATGACCCCTTTAGTATTGCAGGAAATATAGTCTTGAATTGTGTATTTGCCTTGTGGGGTATTTAATTCTGATATTGGTTTGATTTGATATCTTAATGTTTTGCAGTTTTTGCACAGTCTGCATGGGAAAAAACCTTTTCTGAAGCATGTTTTGTTTCCCACTGTATTCCTTTTGCTGGAAGGGGCTACTAGGTTGGCTAAGTTTGAGGCTTTCCTGAAAATAAATGTGGGGTTAATGGGGATCTTCTCCCCTATTATTTTATCATACTTCAGGATGTCCCAATGCTTGTTGATGATTTTTTTGAAGATACCCATCCCTGCACTATATGTGGTAATGATGGGGACCTTGATTTTATCGGTGTCTTCACTGGCATATTTTTCCTTTTGTATTGTTTTTTCTTTCAGTAGTAAGTTCCTATCTATTTTGCTCACTGTGTTGGTAATTGGGATAAGTGATTCTTTATTATACCCCTTTTCTATAAATTTAGTGTTTAATTTTCTACCTCATATTGATAATCCATGTTTATGGTACAATTCCTGCGGGCCTTAATGTACTGACTGTAAGGGATATTGTTTAGCCATGTAGGTAAATGGCAACTTTCCAATGGATTAAAGCTGTTAGTGTCTGTCGGTTTGTGATAGGTTTTGGTATGTATTCTCCCGTTTTCAATAAATATGGTTAGGTCTAGGAAGTTGATTTGTTCTTTGTCGAAAGATGGGATGAAGTGTAGATTAAAATCATTTTTATTTAAATTAGTTAAAAAACGGTTGAGGGATAGTTCATCCCCTTTCCATATAAAAATGATGTCATCGATGAACCTTTTCCAGAGGACCAGACCCGCACCGAGCTCTCCACCGGGAAATATGGTAGGCTCCTCTCATTTATCATGTAGAGATTTGCGAAGCTCGGTGCGAATCGGGTCCCCATCGCGGTCCCCCACGTCTGAAGGTAAAAGATTGATCCATATCTAAAATAATTGTGTTCCAAAATGAACGTGATACAATCGCATATAAAATGAATTTGCTCGTCTGACATAGTTTGGTCCTTTTTTTAAAAATGTGCCATTTAACTATTTATCTAATCTATTTTAAGGGCGGTAGCTGCTTAGTTTGTAATCCCAGCGCTGATGTCCAATATCACCTACGGGTGATATATTAGTATTTACAATAATAATGTATGCCCAGAGCTGTGAGTGTTATCCTAACCACTCTACAAGTTAAATACTTTGTCTTCTTCTACTATTACATGTCACTACACACGATGTTAAGGTCAGGTCAGTTTCCTGGTACAGGATGCTGGAGACATAGTTAGGTGTGAGAAGCAAGGCCTTTACATTACAAGATACTCAATATGACACTAAATTCCCTTGTGAATGGCCGCTATAAGCCTTTGACCGTCATAATTAAATTTCAGCTACTGTACGCCTGCTGTATGTTTTTTCTCAAAGCATAAATATGAACAAATATAAAATTACAACAAGAAAAAATGTTTAGGCTAAATTATTCTATATTACTAAGATATCTTACATACCGGTATGTCATCTTTATATAGCAATCAATGTCTTTTTTGGTTTGCCAAAAATTTTGTTAAGAATCTCCCAATATTCCATAAATTTGAGGAAAACATACAACCCAACAAAAGTGACAAAAATCAAACCTGATGTGTAAAGATAAGTTAATCTCCAAACATTTACTCTTGTGGTGCTTTATCGAAGAAAAACAGAGCTTTCTTTTAAAAGAGAAAGAAGCCTAAAATATGGATCCAAATGCTATACCACCATTTAAGCCTCTATTGCTGTATATGCTGAATAACGTCAGCGAAATGCTAGAAAAGCTGTTCTTCTCAGATCCTTCCATCTCTGTTAGGAATGGAGGCATTGAAGAAATTAAAGGCTTGTTTACCTAGAACATCATTTTTAATAGTGGTTCATTTTCTATGACCAAAAAACATTTAAAAACAATATATACAGATTCTTTATTGACAGGCATTGTACCAAGGAACTAGTGAAAGTCAATGTGATGCCCATTTGTGATGGACAGTGACATACCAGAGGGGGGTCAATGGCAAAAATTCACACACAAAAAAAAAAGTTTTTAATCAGGGGACATTTTCAAGGAAAACTCTAAAAAATGTGCCCTGCTGGAGCCTAGAAGAAAAATATTTTTAGGCCACGGTAGTACGGGCCCCAAAAATTATGCATTCACCTGACAGAAAAGAACAAGTGATTATGTGGCTGGAGGTATATTAGACGGTCAGTGCATAGCAATTTTACTGCAGGCCAGTGGAATACAGGCCCCAAACATTAGGCATTCACTGGACAGAAAAGAACAAGTGACTATGTGGCTGGTGGTATATTAGGCGGACAGTGGATAACAATTTTACTGCAGGCCAGTGGAGTACAGGCCCCAAACACTAAGCATTCCCCTTGTGACAGAAAAGAACAAGTGATTATGTGGCTGGAGGTATATTAGGCGGTAAGCGGATAACAATTTTATTGTAGGCCAGTGCAGTACTGGCCCCAAACATTAGGCATTCACCTGACAGAAAAGAACAAGTGATTATGTGGCTGGAGGTACATTAGGCGTTCACTGAATAACAATTTTACTGTAGGCCAGTGGAGTATAGGCCCCAAAAATTATGCATTCACCTGACAGAAAAGAACAAGTGATTATCTGACTGGAGGTATATTAGATGGTCAATGGATAGCAATTTTACTATAGGCCCGTATAGGCCCCAAAAATTAGGCATTCACCTGACAGAACAGAACAAGTGATTATGTGGCTGGAGGTATGTTAGACGGTCAGTGGATAACAATTTTACTGTAAGTCAGTGAAGTACAGGCCCTAAAAATTATGCATTCACCTGTCAGAAAAGAATTTGTGATTATGTGGCTGATGGTATATTTGGCGGTCAGTGGAATTTTTTTTACTGTAGGCAAGTGAAGTATAGGCCCCCAAAATTATGCATTTACTGGACAGAAAAGAACAAGTAATTATGTGGCTGGAGGTATATTAGACGGTCAGTGGATAACAATTTTAATATAGACCCGTATAGGCCCCAAAATTTCGAAATGTGAGGTAGTACATACTGTCGTGAGCTAGGCGAGTGCGCTTATCGTTTATGATCCCCCCTGCTGCGCTGAACATCCTTACGGACAACACAATCGATGAGGAGCAAGCTAAGAGTACCATGCCAAATTGTGCCAGCTCTGGCCACAGGTCAAACCTGCACACCCAGTAGTCCAGAGGTTCCTCGCTTCTCAGAGTGCCCTCCTCGGCCGTTAACCCAATGTATATCGTACCCCTCAATCAGTATTTTGTGGAAGCAGGTATATTAAACCCCATAATCAGTATTTTATGGAAGCCTAGGCATTCCCTGAGGCCTAGGCATTCCCTGAGGCTAGATCCAGAGGACGGCTGGCAATGGGTTAACTGCAAGAATGAACTCATATGTGAAGTGACCAACACACCATTAAACCACCCTCTTATTGCAGGCACGGTGGGATTAATAACAGCACCTATTTTGCTGTGGGTGGAAATTCCTCTGCCATTGCCCGCAACAGCAGAATGCAGCATCTCTCCCAGCAAGGCCTGGAAATGCTGGATTCTGACAGGCTTTTGTGATGCTGGTAACATGTCCACCATTTTGTGCTTGTACCGGGGGTCTAAGTATGTTGCCACCCAGTACTGGTCCTCGATTTTTATATGGGGGTCCCTCTTCAAACACTGGAGCATAAAGGCCTCCATTTGCACTAAATTGGAAGCAGTGGAGCGCCCTGGCTCCTACTCATCTCCCAGGAGAATGTCGTCCTCGGTCTCCTCCCTCCAGCCACAGACAACACCAGGGATCCCTGAAAAGTCCCCCTCAAACCCTGCTCTTCTTGCTTCTTCTCCTCCTCCTTCCCCCAGCAACCATCCTCCTCTGACTCCTCTTCAGACTCCTGCTGACTTGTTTCAGATGTAGTTGTTCCCCCTGGGAATTCATTCAGCACTGTGACCTCCTCATCTTCCAGCTCCTGCTCCTCGACGGCTGGATCAATGACACGACGCAATGCAAGCTCCAGAAAGAAGGCATAAGGTACAATGTCACTCATGGTGCCCTGGCTACGACTGACCAGTTTGGTGATCTTATCAAATGACTGCAAAACTCTGCATGTATCGCGCATGAGCAGCCACTGGTGCGGTAAAAAGAAGCCAAGCTCCCCAGGACCTGTCCTGCTGCAGAGTTTGTACAGGTAGTCGTTAACGGCATATTGCTGCTGGGGCATCAAGCATATACAAGGTGGAAATCCAGTGCGTCGGGCTGTCACAAATCCGATGTCTGATGGGCAGGTGGTGTAGCCGCTGAACGTCAGCAAGGCGAGCCATGGCCGTGTAAGATCTAAAATGGGCATAGATTTTCCTGGTCTACCGCAAGACATCCTGGACCCTGGGGTATTTGGCAACGAATCGATGCACGACTAAGTTCAGGATGTATGTCATTTTGCCCTGTTTTTAGCGCGCTCAGCAGATTGGCACCGTTGTCGCACACCACTTTACCAACTGTCAAATTGAGCTGGGTTAGCCACTGATCGGTCTGTGACATCAGAGCTGAAAGCAGTGCAGGACTGGTGTGGCTCCTGGCTTCCAGGCACAACAGCAGCAGCACAGCATTGCAACGTCTCACCTTGCACGTCAAATAGGTTTTTGGGATATTGAGGGGTGCAGTGGAAGAGGCAGTAGCAGTGGAAAAGGATGAGTCAGCTGAGGGGGAGATGGAGGATGGAGTAGGAGGAGGAGAAGAAGAGGAAGGCCTGCATGCAGTCCGTGGTATTCAGTCCAGGGTCATAACACCAAATCCACATGGGTGCCACGGGTTATATGCTTGACGGCCGTCAGAAGGTTCACCCAGTGGGCAGTAAAAGTTATGTACCTTCCCTGCCTGTGTTTGCTAGACCACGTGTCTGTGGTGAGATGTATCTTGGCACCGACACTGTATGCCAGAGATATATTGAATTCAGTCCTGGGATGCCCTTCTGGGAGAAATATTTCCTTCCGGGGAACTTCCATTGCGGTGTGCCAATAGACACACATTTTCTAAAGGCCTCCGAGTCTGCCAGTTTATATGGCAGTAGTTGGTGGGCTAGCAGTTCCAACAAGCCAGCGGTCAGCTGTTAAGCAAGAGGGTTATCCTGCGTCATCAACTTTTTACGCTAGAACATTTGGGCCACGGATGCCTGCCTTCTGCCAGATGAACGCAATGTCAAGAATGTGGCTTTGTGGGTTCTGACGGCTTTGATCCCACTGGGATCGTTGATGGGAGGCCAGGTGCCTTCTTAAGGCGGTCATCCCTAGGTGAGTGTTGGGCTTACCGCGACTTATGCGTTGACAGCACAGGCTGCAGATGGCAACACTATTATCAGCAGCTGACACGTTAAAAAAAGCCCACACTGCAGAGCCATTTGCTGGCATCCTGGGAGCGCAAGATGTGACCGTGCATGGTGGATAGCTCGCTCCAGATACATTTGCAGTCTGCTTTTTGCCTTATGTTTACTGCAAATTCTGCCTCCTTCTCCTCCTTCTCCTCCCTATCTGCTGCTCTGTCTCTCCCTCTAAACTCAACTCTGTTTCCTCTCTTGTGGGCACCCAAGTGACATCCATTGACGCTTTATCATCGTCATCTACACCACCACTGACAATAGAGATCTCGAAGTAGGCAGCAACAGGGGGGACCACCCTCCTTGGGCTGATCTGTGTACTGTCGTCAGACTGGTGGGTGGCGGCTGTTGCTACCTCCTCTTTCTTATTTGATGCCAAGAATGGATGTGCATCGCTAATGTCTGAGAATGGATGGGAAAATAATTCCTCTGACTGGAGCAGAGGGGCTAAGGTGGTGGTGGTGTCTTTGCGGGTGCACACAGCTGAGTAAGGAAGGTGCAGACACGGGGGATGAGGATCAGTATTTTGTGGAAGCAGGTATAGCGCACCCCTCAATCAGTATTTTGTAGAAGCAGGTATATTGCACCCCTTAATCAGTATTTTGTGGAAACAGGTCTATAGAACCCCTGAATCAATATTTGATGGAAGCAGATAAATCGCACCCCTCACTGAGTATTTTGTGGAAGCCGATATATCGCAGGCCTCAATCAATATTTGGTAAAAGCAGGTATATTGCACCCCTCAAGCAGTATTTTGTGGAAGACGGTTTATCGCATGGCTCAATCAATATTTAGTCGAAGCAGGTATATCGTACCCCTCAATCAGTATTTTGTGGAAGCAGGTATATTAAACCCCATAATCAGTATTTTATGGAAGCAGGTATATCAAACCCCTCAATCTGTATTTTGTGAAAGCAGGCATGTCAAACCCCTTAATCAATATTTTGTGGAAGCAGGAATATGGCACCTCTCAATCAGTATTTTTTGGAAGCAGGTATATTGCACCCCTCAATCAGTATGTTGTGAAAACAGGTATATAGAACACCTGAATCTATATTTTGTGGAAGCAGGTATATCAAACCCTTTAATCAGTATTTTGTGGTAGCAGGTATATTGCACCCCTCAATCAGTATTTCGTAGAATCAGGTATATAGAACCCCTTAATCAGTATTTTATAGAAGCAGGTATATTGCTTCCCTCAATCAATATTTTGTGGAGACAGGTATATAGAACTCTTGAATCAATATTTGGTGGAAGCAGGTTTATCGCACCCCTCAATCAGTATTTTGTGGAAGCCGGTGTATCGCTGGCCTCAATCCATATTTGGTGGAAGCAGGTATATCCTATATACTTAAAAGTCACACTATTAAAGGCAACAGATAATTGCATTAGGTTTGTCAGTAAAAGCAAAAAAAGGAAGAGACCACTGTGGTACTCAGCAGAAGTGGCCAAAATCCTTAAAAACAAAAAGATAAGGCAACTTTCACACCTGCGTTTAGGTGCGGATCCGTCTGGTATCTGCTCAGACGGATCCGCACCTATAATGCAAACGCTTAGATCCGTTCAGAACGGATCCGTTTGCATTACCATGAACAAAAAAAAAGAAAAACCTTTTTTTTTTGTTCATGATAATGCAAACTGATCCGTTTTGACTTTACATTGAAAGTCAATGGGGGACAGATCCGTTTGAAAATTGAGCCATATTGTGTCAACTTCAAATGGATCCGTCCCCATTGACTTCCATTGTAAGTCTGGACGGATCCGTTTGCCTCCGCATGGCCAGGCGGACACCCGAACACTGCAAGCAGCGTTCAGGTGTCCGTCTGCTGAGTGGAGCGGAGCCCAAACGCTGCCAGACTGATGCATTCTGAGCGGATCCGCATCCACTCAGAATGCATTAGGGCTGGACGGATGCGTTCGGGGCCGCTTGTGAGAGCCTTTAAACGGAACTCACAAGCGGAGCCCCCGAACGCAAATGTGAAAGTAGCCTAAGTCACAGGGGCCTGATGGGATACACCCAAAGCTATTAAAAGAGCTTAGCAGTGAACTAGCAAAACCATTAACAGATTTATTTAACCATTCAATGGTAACAGTAGTCGTCCCAGAAGATTGGAAATTATCAAATGCGCCCATTCACAAGAGAGGTAGTAGGGAGGAATCGGGCAACTATAGGCCAGTAAGCCTGACATCAATAGTGGGGAAATTAATGGAAACCATACTTAAGGAGAGGATTGTGGAACATCTAAAATCCCATGGATTAAAAGATGAAAAACAGCATGGGTTTACTTTGGGGAAATCATGTCAAACTAATCTTATAGATTTTTTTGATTGTGTGACTAAAATAATAGATGGCGGAGGTGCAGTAGACATCACTTATCTAGACTTTAGTAAGGCTTTTGATACTGTCCCATATAGAAGGCTAATCAATAAATTAGAGTCTTTGGGCTTGTCATATTGTTGAATGGATTAGGCAGTGACTGAGGGACAGACAACAGAGGGTTGCAGTCAATGGAGTATATTTAGACCATGGTCTTGTTACCAGTGGGATACCTCAGAGATCTTTTTTGGGACTCATATTGTCTTTATCAGCGAAATTGCAGAAGACCTTATTTCAGAAGACTTAAAGGTAGGCAGACAATGTCATAAAGCAGCAGGAAATGCTAGCAGAATGCTTGGGTGTATAGGCAGAGGCATTACCAGTAGAAAGAGGGAGGTGCTCATGCCGCTCTACAGAGCACTAGTGAGACCTCATTTGGAGTATTGTGCGCAGTACTGGAGACCATATCTCCAGAAGGATATTGATACTTTAGAGAGAGTTCAGAGAAGATCTACTAAACTAGTACATGGATTGCAGGATAAAACCAGGAAAGATTAAAGGACCTTAACATGTATAGCTTGGAAGGAAAATGAGACAGAGGGGATATGATAGAAACTTTTAAATACATAAAGGGAATCAACAAGGTAAAATAGGAGAGAATATTTAAAAGAAGAAAAACTGCTACACACTGAACTCCTCCCCTGGGCACTTGCGAGTGTTCATTTGCATATGAATTAAACTTTGGTTTTCCTGCTTGCGCAAGTCTAAAGAAAAGAACAAAGGTACCGTTACAATCCTGTATAGGTTTGCTACAGAGCCATGTAAGCACTGTATATGGCCATAAGGAGGTGACAGACTCCCTTTAACATAGTAACATAGTACACAAGGCCGAGAAAAGACATTTGTCCATCCAGTTCGGCCTGTTATCCTGCAAGTTAATCCAGAGGAAGGCACAAAAAAAAACTGTGAGGTAGAAGCCAATTTTCCCGACTTTAGGGGAATAAAAATTTCCTTCCCGAATCCATAACTCCCTGGGTTAACGACCCCTCTCTAGTAGCTATAGCCTGTAATATTATTACGCTCCAGAAATACATCCAGGGCCCTCTTGAATTCCTTTATTGTACTCACCATCACCACCTCCTTAGGCAGAGAGTTCCATAGTCTCACTGCTCTTACCGTAAAGAATCCTTTTCTATGTTTGTGTACAAACCTTCTTTCCTCCAGACGCAGAGCATGTCCCCTCGTCACAGTCACAGTCCTGGGGATAAATAGATGATGGGAGAAATCTCTGTACTGACCCCTGATATATTTATACATATTAATTAGTCGTCTTTTTTTCTAAAGTGAATAACCCAAATTTTGATACTCGTTCAGGGTACTGTAGTTGCCCCATTCCAGTTATTACTTTAGTTGCCCTCCTCTGGACCTTCTCCAGCTCTGCTATGTCTGCCTTGTCTACCCAGCCCAGAACTGTACACAGTACTCCATGTGTGGTCTAACTAGTAGTGTTGAGCGCGAATATTCGAATATCAATTTTGGGGTGAATATTGCCATTTCGCTAATTCGCGAATATATTTCGAATATAGTGGTATAAATTCGATATATATATTTTTTTTTATTGTTATATTTTTTTCTTTATCACTTCCCTAAAGTAGTTCTTACCTGTCCTTAGGATTCCTGACTTCCTGGCTGCTCCAGTCAGTGCCCGTTGCCGCTTCTGCAAACTTCCGTGCTCATGGAGCGTCCCCATCACCATGGGAACGTCTCCATACTAGAATGTACTGTCGGATTTGAGAATTACGTTGAAATCGCAATTGGATTAATTCAAGGTATAATAATCGAATTGCGATTTCAACTTGGACCTTGTTTACTATGGTTGGCTTGGTAGAATTAGCGAATATGGCGAATGTATTCGTCATATTCCTCAAAACGAAGTATTCTCCATCTTCGTTTTAGCTACCTATTTGTCAACTTCGCTAATTCTAGCAATCAAATAGGAAAGTTGACTATAGAGACAGCTAAGTTTAATTCGCTATGTGATTATATTACTTAGCTTTTTTTTTAAATAAATAGAATAATTATAATACTTGATAATTATTATTATTATTCTATTTATAAAAAAAAATATATATATAATCGCATAGCGAATTAAAAACAGCTGTCTCTATAGTCATCTTTCCTATTTGATTGCTAGAATTAGCGAAGTTGACGAATAGGTAGCTAAAACGAAGAAGGAGAATATTTTGTTATCTTCGTTTTGAGGAATATGATGAATACATTCGTCATATTCGTCATCTTCACTAATTCTAGATATCAAACCAATAGGAAAGTAGCCTTAAGTTATAATCGCAATACGCGATTATTTAAATCGCATTTTAATTGCAATAACTAGAATAATGCCAAATATTCGATTTTGACGAATATGAGACGAATATTCTAGCGAATATTCGCGAATTTTGTTGAAATCGAATATGGCACCTCCCGCTCAACACTACTGACTAGCGATTTGTAAAGTGGTAGGACTATGTTCTTATCACGGGCATCTATGCCCCTTCTTATGCAACCCATTATCTTATTGGCCTTGGCAGCAGCTGCCTGACACTCGTTTTTGCAGCTTAGTTTGCTGTTTATTAAAATTCCTAGATCCTTTTCCATGTCAGTGTTACCAAGTGTTTTACCATTTAGTATGTACGGGTGACTTGCATTATTCCTTCCTATGTGCATAGCTTTACATTTCTCAGTGTTAAACCTCATCTGCCACTTATCTGCCCAAGCCTACAATCTATCCAGATCCCTCTGTAGTAGTATACTGTCCTCTTCCATGTCAATTACTTTGCACAGTTTAGTGTCATCTGAGAAAATTGATACTTTACTATGCAAGCCTTCTACAAGATCATTAATAAATATATTGAAGAGAATAGGGCCCAATACTGACCCCTGATGTACCCCACTAGTGACAGTGACCCAATCTGAGTGTGTACCGTTAATAACCACCCTCTGTTTTCTATCATTGAGCCAGTTACTTACCCACAATACAGACGTTTTCTCCCAGTCCGAGCATTCTCAATTTATATACTAACCTTTTATGTGGTACAGTGTCAAATGCTTTGGAGAAGTCCAGATATACAACATGCATTGATTCGCCGCTGTCAAGTCTAGAACTTACCTCCTTATAGAAACTGATTAAATTAGTTTGGCATGACCGATCCCTCACAAAGCCATGCTGATATGGCGTTATTTGCTTATTTCCGTTAAGATGCTCTAAGATAGCATCTCTCAGAAAACCTTCAGATTACCCACAACAGATGTTAAACTTACCGGCCTATAGTTTCCAGGCTCTGTTTTTGGACCCTTTTTGAATATTGGCACCACATTTGCCATGCGCCAATCCTGTGGGACATTCCCTGTCATTATAGAGTCCGCAAATATCAGAAATAAGGGTCTGGCTATGACATTACTTAATTCCCTTAGGATTTGTCTATTTTAATCTTTTTAAGTCGCTGATGTACTTCTTCCTGGGTTAGACAGTATACTTTTAATGGGGAATTTATTTTTACATTCTGCATGTCATCTGACAGTTTATTTTCCTCAGTGAATACATTGGAGAAAAAAATGTACACAATTTAAAACCTTTGCTTTCTCCTCGTCACTCTCTGCGACTCCCCCCTCATTACTCTATAACCTCCTCCGGACCGCTTAACGCACGGATGCGTCCTGAAGGCGGTCGATTCATTCCTCCTGGACGCATCCGTGCGTCATCTCGCGAGACGCGAGATTTCGGTCCGATCTGGCCCGCGCATGCACAATGCGGGCCGGCAATATTTGAAGAACCATTTCGTCACCAGCCTGTCAGCCAATGATCGCTGCTGGCAGGCTGGCGATTTTCAAAATCTCTAATCAGAAGCCATCTAACACCTTATATTTATAAATATAAGGTGTTAAATGGCTTCCCTGCTCCTCTGCTGGTCCTTTTCATCGGTTGGTCTCAGCAGAGGAGCAGGCATCACAGTGAGTAGCACCAAACAGTACACTTAGCCCCAGATCACCCCCCAGCACCCCAGTTAACCCCTTGATCACCTCTTCTTGCCCCTGTCAATCACCTAGTGAAAGGGAAAAAAGTGATCAGTGTAAACTGTCCCTTTTTTTTTCCCACTGGTATTGACTGTTAGGTTTAGGATAGTTTAGGCCCCTTGGTTAGGTAGTTTAGCGATCGTTTAGCGCCCAGCCCACCGCACCGCAGTCACTTATTCGCTGATTAGCGTATCGCTAATCAGCTTTTGTACTTTTATAGTATCTGTAAGTGATCAAAACTGATCACAGTCAGATCTATAATAGTATTAGTGTCACCTTAGCTCGCCCTCCACCCAAAACGCAGTGTTTGCCCGATCAGGCCTGATCGGTTGCCCACACGTGCGTTCACCCACGCCCGCCCCGCCGCAGTGACAAAAAATATATATTTTTTGATCACTGCACAATCACTTTACAAGTGCTGCGGCGATAAAAAAAATCAGTTTTTATTTTTTATCAATCGCAGTGGCCTCCGGTACTTTGCTAGCTTCCCATTTGTAAGACAGGCTTGCTTTTTTTCTTGGGTAGTCTCAGGGAATACCCCTAAATTTAGTAGTCCAAATGTCAAACAGGGGGTATTCTTCTGAAGAGCCCTACAGGCTTCTAACCCAGTCGGATGAGGAATGGGAACCGTCATCTGACGAATCTAGCGGGTCAGAATATGAACCTGTAGAAAGCAGTGGCAGTCTGACCCAAAGTTCGGACGAGGAGGTTGAGGTCCCTGATAGCACCAGGCGTACCCGGCAGGATCCGCTTCAAGGGCAGCAGAGTGGGGCTGGTGCTGTCGGATTACGTGGTGCGGCATACACCAGCAGCGCAGCCCATCCTGGACCTAGTACCTGCCGTACAACATGGTGAAGTGGCGAGTACCAGAAGGGCAGTTGAAGCTGGTATGGTGGCACGTGCAATAGTTACCCCGTCGCAGCCACCGCACAGAAAGGCCAGTAGAGCCCCTAGAATCCCTGAGGTGCTGGCAAACCCTGATTGGCAGTCCCCAACTTCAGCCGCACCTGTAGTTTCCCCTTTCACCGCCCAGTCTGGAGTTCGGGTTGAGACAGCTCAGATCGGTTCGGCCCTGGGATTTTTTGAGCTGTTCTTGACTGCGGAGCTTTTGGACTTAGTTGTGGCAGAAACAAATCAGTATGCCACTCAATTTATATCTTCCAACCCGGGGAAGCTTTTATGCCCAAACCAGTCCAAGTTTCCGAAATTACAATTTTTCTGGGCCTTGTCCTCAACATGGGTCTAACCAAAAAGCATGAATTGCGGTCATATTGGTCCACGAACCCAATTCATCACATGCCCATGTTCTCTGCTGCTATGTCCAGGACACGATTTGAGACCATCCTGCGTTTCCTGCACTTTATCGACAACACCACCTTCCGTCCCAGAGGCCACCCAGCTTTTGACCGGCTCCACAAACGTCGGCCCGTCATAGACCACTTCAACCAGAAATTTGCAGGTTTGTATACCCCTGAGCAAAACATCTGCGTAGACGAGTCCCTAATACATTTTACCGGGCGCCTTGGCTTCAAACAATACATCCCAAGCAAGCGCGCCCGGTATGGGGTCAAATTGTATAAGCTCTGTGAAAGGGCCACAGGCTATACCCACAAATTTCGGATCTATGAGGGTAAAGATCAGACCCTGGAGCCGGTCGGTTGCCATGACTACCTGGGGAGCAGTGGGAAGACAGTCTGGGACTTGGTGTCACCCTTATTTGGCAAGGGCTTACCATCTTTATGTGGACAATTTCTACGTTGGCTCCGTATTTAGTTTCCAGACGCACCAGACGCTGGTATAAGAAGGTGTCTGTATATTTGATTCAATTGGCTGCATATAATAGTTTTGTTCTCTACAGTAAGGCTGGGAGAACTGGATCCTTCCTCAAATTTCAGGAAGAGATCATCGAGAACCTTCCGTGGCCCCATCCACCAGTGTAGTTAGCCGTCTACACGAGCAACATTTCCCCAATGTCGTTGCTGGTACTTCAACCTAACCGTCACCCCGAAAAAGATGTTGTGTCTGTAGCAGGAGTGGAATAAGGCGTGACACCCGCTATTTCTGTCCTGACTGCCCTGACCACCCTGCCCTATGCTTAGGGGAGTGTTTCCGGAAGTACCACACACAGGTACACTTAGCATAGGGATCACATCTCACAGGACAGGTACACAGGGTGATTAAGGCCCATTCACACACAGCTGCTGCAAACCTCTCCTTTCACCTGGGACAACGTGCATAATGCACTTTGCCACATCTTTGGGCGATTTGCGCTTTGCACATTGTCCCATGGGGAAGGAGAGGTTTGTCCTATAAAGGTAAAAAAAAAAAAAAAAAAAATCATCAGTAAGCAAAAAAGTTAACGTTCAGTTCAAAAAGTTAAACAAAGTTTATCTGTTCTGTTCAAATGTTATTATAAAGTTAATAAAATTTATTGCGTTGCGGCCTGTTTTTTTCTTTTTTGTTTTGTTTTTTTTACCTTCCAGGTGGACCAACCGATCGACTAGCTGCAGCACTGATGTGCATTCTGACAGAAGCATTGCGCTGCTGTCAGATTACACAAAAGTCGATGTATGCGGCGCTGCAAGACGAGATTTCTCCTCTGCAGTAAAAGATACGTTTGCCGAGGCATATGAGCTGAGGAGGTGGCGGTGTTCATATGCTTTGGCAAACACTTTGTATATATTAAAAAAATGAAAATCCTGGCAATAATTTATTCATCCACATCGATTGATGTGAATGGAGAAATCGGGTTTGCCAGGGCATACGAGCTAAGTGGGTATGGATGTTGGGCGGAGATTTTTTCATCCACACTGATCCATGTGAATGAAGAAATCTGTGCCGTTCATTTTTTCTTTCAGCCCAGAGGCTGAACGGAAAAAAAAAATCTCATTACCTGTATGCTCAATATAAGGAGAATAGCAGAAACTCCTAATGCTGGCCATACATGTAATGATTGCTGAGACCCTCAAATGCCAGGGACAGTACAAACACCCCACAAATGACCCCATTTTGGAAAGAAGACACCCTAAGGTATTCGCTGAGGGGCATATTGAGTCCATGAAAGATTGAAATTTTTGTCCCAAGTTAGCGGAAAGTGAGACTTTGTGAGAAAAGAAAATATCAATTTCCGCTAACTTGTGCCCCAAAAAATGTTTGGGGATGAACTCGCCATGCCCCTCATTGAATACCTTGGGGTGTCTTCTTTCCAAAATGGGGTCACATGTGGGGTATTTATACTGCCCTGGCTTTTTAGGGGCCCTAAAGCGTGAGAAGGAGTCTGGGATCCAAATGACTAAAAATGCCCTCCTAAAAGGAATTTGGGCACCTTTGCGCATCTAGGCTGCAAAAAAGTGTCACACGTGGTATCGCCGTACTCAGGAGAAGTTGGGCAATGTGTTTTGGGGTGTCATTTTACATATACCCATGCTGGGTGAGATAAATATCTTGGTCAAATGCCAACTTTGTATAAAAAAAATGGGAAAAGTTGTCTTTTGCTGAGATATTTCTCTCACCCAGCATGGGTATATGTAAAAAGACACCCCAAAACACATTGCCCTACTTCTTCTGAGTACGACGATACCACATGTGTGACACGTTTTTGCAGCCTAGGTGGGCAAATGGGCCCACATTCCAAAGAACACCTTTTGGATTTCACAGGGCATTTTTTACAGATTTTGATTTCAAACTACTTCTCACGCATCTGGGCCCCTAAAATGGCAGGGCAGTATAACTACCCCACAAGTGACCCCATTTTGGAAAGAAGACACCCCAAGGTATTCCGTGAGGGGCATGGCGAGATCCTAGAATTTTTTATTTTTTTGTCACAAGTTAGCGGAAAATGATGTTTTTTTTTTCTTTTCCTTACAAAGTCTCATATTTCACTAACTTGTGACAAAAAATAAAAACTTCCATGAACTCACTATGCCCATCACGAAATACCTTGGGGTGTCTTCTTTCCAAAATGGGATCACTTGTGGGGTAGTTATACTGCCCTGGCATTTTAGGGGCCCAAATGCGTGTGAAGTAGTTTGAAATCAAACTCTGTAAAAAATGGCCTGTGAAATCAGAAAGGTGCTCTTTGGAATGTGGGCCCCTTTGCCCACCTAGGCTGCAAAAAAGTGTCACACATGTGGTATCGCCGTACTCAGGAGAAGTTGGGGAATGTGTGTGTCATTTTACATATACCCATGCTGGGTGAGATAAATATCTTGGTCAAATGCCAACTTTGTGTAAAAAAAATGGGAAAAGTTGTCTTTTGCCAAGATATTTCTCTCACCCAGCATGGGTATATGTAAAATGACACCCCAAAACAAATTGCTCTACTTCTTCTGAGTACCGCGATACCAGATGTGTGACACTTTTTTGCAGCCTAGGTGGGCAAAGGGGCCCACATTCCAAAAAGCACCTTTTGGATTTCACAGGCCATTTTTTACAGATTTTGATTTCTAACTACTTCGCACGCATTTGGGCCCCTAAATTGCCAGGGCAGTATAACTACCCCACAAGTGACCCCATTTTGGAAAGAAGACACCCCAAGGTATTTCATGATGGGCATAGTGAGTTCATGGAAGTTTTTATTTTTTGTCACAAGTTAGTGGAATATGAGACTTTGTAAGGAAAAGAAGAAAAAAATCATCATATTCCGCTAACTTGTAACAAAAAATAAAAAGTTCTATGAACTCACTATGCCCATCAGCGAATACCTTAGGGTGTCTACTTTCCAAAATGGGGTCATTTGTGGGGGTTTTCTACTGTCTGGCATTGTAGAACCTCCGGAAACATGACAGGTGCTCAGAAAGTCAGAGCTGCTTCAAAAAGCAGAAATTCACATTTTTGTACCATAGTTTGTAAATGCTATAACTTTTACCCAAACCATTTTTTTTACCCAAACATTTTTTTTTATCAAAGACATGTAGAACAATAAATTTAGCGAAAAATGTTAATATGGATGTCGTTTTTAAAAAAAAATTACAACTGAAAGTGAAAAATGTCATTTTTTTTGCAAAAATGTTGTTAAATTTAGATTAATAACAAAAAAAGTAAAAATTTCAGCAGCAATGAAATACCACCAAATGAATGCTCTATTAGTGAGAAGAAAAGGAGGTAAAATTCATTTGGGTGGTAAGTTGCATGACCGAGCAATAAACGGTGAAAGTAGTGTAGTGCAGAATTGTAAAAAGTGGCCTGGTCATTAAGGGTGTTTAAGCTAGGGGGCTGAGGTGGTTAAAGGGCCGACACCTTCAGATTTATACTTTTTAACATTTATATAATTGAAGAACATTTTAGGGTTAGTTTTACTCTCTTTGGCAATTAATCTCTCGGTCTCTAGTTTGGCCGCTTTTATTTGTTTTTTACATGTTCTATTTTTTTCCTTATAGTTTTTCAGTGCTTCGATGCTACACTCCTGTTTTAGTGATTTATATGCTTTCTTTTTGTCATTTATTGCTTTCTTTACAGTTCTATTTATCCACATTGGTTTCTTTTTGTTCCTTAACCTTTTATCCCCATATGGTATGTACCTCTCACAATGAGATTTTAGGATGTTTTTAAAGATATCCCATTTTGTGGCTGTATTTTCATTTTTGAGGACTTTGTCCCAGTTAGTTAGGCCTATGGCCTCTCTTAGTTGGCTAAATTTAGCTTTTTTGAAGTTTGGTATTTTTGTTCCTCCCTGTAGAAACGCTATTTTGAATGATAATTTGAAGGTTATTACTTTATGGTCACTATTTCCCAGGTGTCCCCCAACCTGCACGTCTGTTGTTCTGTCAGGCCTATTGGTTAATACTAAGTCCAGTATGGCCGTCCCTCTAGTCGGGTCCTGAACCAATTGGGAAAGGTAATTGTCTTCGGTTATTGCCAAGAACCTGTTTCCCTTATGAGATATACAAGTTTCAGTTTCCCAGTCTATATCTGGGTAGTTGAAGTCCCCCATAATAACAACCTCATTATGATTTGCCGCCTCGTCTATCTCGTTTAGTAGTAGATTTTCTGTGGACTCTGGTATATTAGGTGGTTTATAGTAAACGCCTATTAGTAATTTATTGTTGTTTTTAGCTCCATGTATCTCTACCCACAGTGACTCCACATGTTCATGTCCCTCTCTTATATCTTCACCGAGTGTGGGCTTTAGACAAGACTTTACATAAAGGCAAACCCCTCCCCCTCTCTGGTTTTGACGATCCTTTCTAAACAGACTGTAACTAGGGATGAGCGAACTCGAACTGTATAGTTCGGGTTCGTACCGAATTTTGGGGTGTCCGTGACACGGACCCGAACCTGGACATTTTCGTAAAAGTCCGGGTTCGGGTTCGGTGTTCGTCGCTTTCTTGGCGCTTTTGTGACGCTTTCTTGGCGCTTTTTGAAAGGCTGCAAAGCAGCCAATCAACAAGCGTCATACTACTTGCCCCAAGAGGCCGTCACAGCCATGCCTACTATTGGCATGGCTGTGATTGGCCAGAGCACCATGTGTCCCAGCCTCTATTTAAGCTTGAGTCACATAGCGCCGCCCGTCACTCTGCTCTGATTAGCGTAGTGAGAGGTTGCGGCTGCGACAGTAGGGAGAGATTAGGCAGATTAACTCCTCCAAAGGACTTGATTAATCGATCGATCTGCAGCTGTGCATCATTGAGCTGCTGAAATTCAATTGCTCACTGTTTTTAGGCTGCCCAGACCGTTTGTCAGTCCCTTTTTTCTGGGGTGATCGGCGGCCATTTTGTGTCTTGTGGTGCGCCAGCACAAGCTGCGACCAAGTGCATTTAACCCTCAATAGTGTGGTTGTTTTTTGGCTAAAGCCTACATCAGGGTGAAGCTGTCACACCAAGTGCATTTAACCAGCAATAGTCTGTTTATTTTTTGGCCATATACTACATCAGGGGCAAGCTGCGCCTGTCACCAAGTGCATTTAACCCTCAATGGTGTGTTTGTTTTTTGGCTAAAGCCTACATCAGGGTGAAGCTGTCACACCAAGTGCATTTAACCAGCAATAGTCTGTTTATTTTTTGGCCATATACTACATCAGGGGCAAGCTGCGCCTGTCACCAAGTGCATTTAACCCTCAATGGTGTGGTTGTTTTTTGGCTAAAGCCTACATCAGGGTGAAGCTGTCACACCAAGTGCATTTAACCAGCAATAGTCTGTTTATTTTTTGGCCATATACTACATCAGGGGCAAGCTGCGCCTGTCACCAAGTGCATTTAACCCTCAATGGTGTGGTTGGTCAAGCTGTCACACCAAGTGCATTTAACCAGCAATAGTCTGTTTATTTTTTGGCCATATACTACATCAGGGGCAAGCTGCGCCTGTCACCAAGTGCATTTAACCCTCAATGGTGTGGTTGTTTTTTGGCTAAAGCCTACATCAGGGTGAAGCTGTCACACCAAGTGCATTTAACCAGCAATAGTCTGTTTATTTTTTGGCCATATACTACACCAGGGGCAAGCTGCACCCGTCACCAAGTGCATTTAACCCTCAGTAGTGTGGTTGGTCAAGCTGTCACACCAAGTGCATTTAACCAGCAATAGTCTGTTTATTTTTTGGCCATATACTACATCAGGGGCAAGCTGCGCCCGTCACCAAGTGCATTTAACCCTCAGTAGTGTGGTTGGTCAAGCTGTCACACCAAGTGCATTTAACCAGCAATAGTCTGTTCATTTTTTGGCTATATACTACATCAGGGGCAAGCTGCGCCCGTCACCAAGTGCATTTAACCCTCAGTAGTGTGGTTGGTCAAGCTGTCACACCAAGTGCATTTAACCAGCAATAGTCTGTTCATTTTTTGGCCATATACTACATCAGGGGCAAGCTGCGCCTGTCACCAAGTGCATTTAACCCTCAGTAGTGTGGTTGGTCAAGCTGTCACACCAAGTGCATTTAACCAGCAATAGTGTGGTTATTTTTTGGCCATATCCCAGTCTAATTCTGTCAGTAAATCCATACCGGTCACCCAGCGCCTAAATACTAGGCCTCAAATTTATATCCCGCTAAATCTGTCGTTACCGCTGTACTGTTGTGGCTGGGCAAGTTATTTAGTGTTCGTCAAAGCACATTTTTTGTTCTGGGTTGAAATACAATTCCCAATTTAGCAATTTCCTAATTTAGTGGTTTCTGCTGTATCAGAGCTATTTGAAATCTATCCCTAAAAGGGTATATAATATTCAAGTTGCACATAGGGTCATTCAGAATAACTTCACACACACGCTTCTGTGCATTTCCAAGTCTAATTCTGTCAGTAAATCCATACTGGTCACCCAGCGCCTAAATACTAGGCCTCAAATTTATATCCCGCTAAATCTGTCGTTACCGCTGTACTGTTCTGGCTGGGCAAGTTATTTAGTGTCCGTCAAAGCACATTTTTTGTTCTGGGTTGAAATACAATTCCCAATTTAGCAATTTCCTAATTTAGTGGTTTCTGCTATATCAGAGCTATTTGAAATCTATCCCTAAAAAGGTATATAATATTCAAGGTGCACATAGGGTCATTCAGAATAACTTCACACACACGCTACTGTGCATTTCCAAGTCTAATTCTGTCAGTAAATCCATACCGGTCACCCAGCGTCTAAATACTAGGCCTCAAATTTATATTCAGCTGAATTTGAATACAATACATTGGGCCAAATAATATTTTTGTTGTTGTGGTGAACGATAACAATGAGGAAAACATCTATTAAGGGATGCGGACGTGGACATGGTCGTGGTGGTGTTAGTGGACCCTCTGGTGCTGGGAGAGGACGTGGCCGTTCTGCCACATCCACACGTCCTAGTGTACCAACTACCTCAGGTCCCAGTAGCCGCCAGAATTTACAGCGATACATGGTGGGGCCCAATGCCGTTCTAAGGATGGTAAGGCCTGAGCAGGTACAGGCATTAGTCAATTGGGTGGCCGACAGTGGATCCAGCACGTTCACATTATCTCCCACCCAGTCTTCTGCAGAAAGCGCACAGATGGCGCCTGAAAACCAACCCCATCAGTCTGTCACATCACCCCCATGCATATCAGGGAAACTGTCTGAGCCTCAAGTTATGCAGCAGTCTCTTATGCTGTTTGAAGACTCTGCTGGCAGGGTTTCCCAAGGGCATCCACCTAGCCCTTCCCCAGCGGTGGAAGGCATAGACTGCACTGATGCACAACCACTTATGTTTCCTGATGATGAGGACATGGGAATACCACCTCAGCATGTCTCTGATGATGACGAAACACAGGTGCCAACTGCTGCGTCTTTATGCAGTGTGCAGACTGAACAGGAGGTCAGGGATCAAGACTGGGCGGAAGACGATGCAGGGGACGATGAGGTCCTAGACCCCACATGGAATGAAGGTCGTGCCACTGACTTTCACAGTTCGGAGGAAGAGGCAGTGGTGAGACCGAGCCAACAGCGTAGCAAAAGAGGGAGCAGTGGGCAAAAGCAGAACACCCGCCGCCAAGAGACTCCGCCTGCTACTGACCGCCGCCATCTTGGACCGAGCACCCCAAAGGCAGCTTCAAGGAGTTCCCTGGCATGGCACTTCTTCAAAAAATGTGCTGACGACAAGACCCGAGTGGTTTGCACGCTGTGCCATCAGAGCCTGAAGCGAGGCATTAACGTTCTGAACCTTAGCACAACCTGCATGACCAGGCACCTGCATGCAAAGCATGAACTGCAGTGGAGTAAACACCTTAAAACAAGGAAGTCGCTCAGGCTCCCCCTGCTACCTCTTCTGCTGCTGCCGCCTCGGCCTCTTCTGCTGCTGCCGCCTCGGCCTGTTCCTCCGCCTCTGGAGGAACGTTGGCACCTGCCGCCCAGCAAACAGGGGATGTACCACCAACACCACCACCACCTCCGTCACCAAGCGTCTCAACCATGTCACACGGCAGCGTTCAGCTCTCCATCTCACAAACATTTGAGAGAAAGCGTAAATTCCCACCTAGCCACCCTCGATCCCTGGCCCTGAATGCCAGCATTTCTAAACTACTGGCCTATGAAATGCTGTCATTTAGGCTGGTGGACACAGACAGCTTCAAACAGCTCATGTCGCTTGCTGTCCCACCGTATGTTGTTCCCAGCCGCCACTACTTCTCCAAGAGAGCCGTGCCTTCCCTGCACAACCAAGTATCCGATAAAATCAAGTGTGCACTGCGCAACGCCATCTGTAGCAAGGTCCACCTAACCACAGATACGTGGACCAGTAAGCACGGCCAGGGACGCTATATCTCCCTAACTGCACACTGGGTAAATGTAGTGGCAGCTGGGCCCCAGGCGGAGAGCTGTTTGGCGCACGTCCTTCCGCCGCCAAGGATCGCAGGGCAACATTCTTTGCCTCCTGTTGCCACCTTCTCGGCTTCCTCCTCCTCTTCTTCCACCTGCTCATCCAGTCAGCCACACACCTTCACCACCAACTTCAGCACAGCCCGGGGTAAACGTCAGCAGGCCATTCTGAAACTCATATGTTTGGGGGACAGGCCCCACACCGCACAGGAGTTGTGGCGGGGTATAGAACAACAGACCGACAAGCCCGGCCTGGTGGTGTGCGATAATGGGCGAAATCTCGTTGCAGCTCTGGGACTAGCCAGTTTGACGCACATCCCTTGCCTGGCGCATGTGCTGAATTTGGTGGTGCAGAAGTTCATTCACAACTACCCCGACATGTCAGAGCTGCTGCATAAAGTGCGGGCCGTCTGTTTGCGCTTCCGGCTTTCACATCCTGCCGCTGCTTGCCTGTCTGCGCTACAGCGTAACTTCGGCCTTCCCGCTCACCGCCTCATATGCGACGTGCCCACCAGGTGGAACTCCACCTTGCACATGCTGGACAGACTGTGTGAGCAGCAGCAGGCCATAGTGGAGTTTCAGCTGCAGCACGCACGGGTCAGTCGCACTGCGGAACAGCACCACTTCACCACCAATGACTGGGCCTCCATGCGAGACCTGTGTGCCCTGTTGCGCTGTTTCGAGTACTCCACCAACATGGCCAGTGGCGATGACGCCGTTATCAGCGTTACAATACCACTTCTATGTCTCCTTGAGAAAACACTTAGGGCGATGATGGAAGAGGAGGTGGCCCAGGAGGAGGAGGAAGAGGGGTCATTTTTAGCACTTTCAGGCCAGTCTCTTCGAAGTGACTCAGAGGGAGGTTTTTTGCAACAGCAGAGGCCAGGTACAAATGTGGCCAGCCAGGGCCCACTACTGGAGGACGAGGAGGATGAGGAGGAGGTGGAGGAGGATGAGGATGAAGCATGGTCACAGCGGGGTGGCACCCAACGCAGCTCAGGCCCATCACTGGTGCGTGGCTGGGGGGAAAGGCAGGACGATGAAGATACGCCTCCCACAGAGGACAGCTTGTCCTTACCCCTGGGCAGCCTGGCACACATGAGCGACTACATGCTGCAGTGCCTGCGCAACGACAGCAGAGTTGCCCACATTTTAACGTGTGCGGACTACTGGGTTGCCACCCTGCTGGATCCACGCTACAAAGACAATGTGCCCACCTTACTTCCTGCACTGGAGCGTGATAGGAAGATGCACGAGTAAAAGCGCACGTTGGTAGACGCGCTACTGAGAGCATTCCCAAATGTCACAGGGGAACAAGTGGAAGCCCAAGGCCAAGGCAGAGGAGGAGCAAGAGGTCGCCAAGGCAGCTGTGTCACGGCCAGCTCCTCTGAGGGCAGGGTTAGCATGGCAGAGATGTGGAAAAGTTTTGTCAACACGCCACAGCTAACTGCACCACCACCTGATACGCAACGTGTTAGCAGGAGGCAACATTTCACTAACATGGTGGAACAGTACTTGTGCACACCCCTCCACGTACTGACTGATGGTTCGGCCCCATTCAACTTCTGGGTCTCTAAATTGTCCACGTGGCCAGAGCTAGCCTTTTATGCCTTGGAGGTGCTGGCCTGCCCGGCAGGCCAGCGTTTTGTCTGAACGTGTATTCAGCACGGCAGGGGGCGTCATTACAGACAAACGCAGCCGCCTGTCTACAGCCAATGTGGACAAGCTGACGTTCATAAAAATGAACCAGGCATGGATCCCACAGGACCTGTCCGTCCCTTGTCCAGATTAGACATTAACTACCTCCCCTTAACCATATATTATTGGACTCCAGGGCACTTCCTCATTCAATCCTATTTTTATTTTCATTTTACCATTATATTGCGAGGCTACCCATAGTTGAATGAACCTCTCCTCTGTCTAGGTGCCGGGGCCTAAATATATGCCAATGGACTGTTCCAATGTTGGGTGACGTGAAGCCTGATTCTCTGCTATGACATGCAGACTAATTCTCTGCTGACATGAAGACAGATTCTCTGTTACGGGACCTCTCTCCTCTGCCTGGGTGCTGGGCCTAAATATCTGACAATGGACTGTTGCAGTGGTGGCTGACGTGAAGCCTGATTTTCTGCTATTACATGCAGACTGATTCTCTGCTGACATGAATAGCAGATCCTCTGTTACGGGACCTCTCTCCTCTGCCTGTGTGCTGGGCCTAAATATATGCCAATGGACTGTTGCACTGGTGGCTGACGTGAAGCCTGATTCTCTGCTATGACATGCAGACTAATTCTCTGCTGACATGAAGACAGATTCTCTGTTACGGGACCTCTCTCCTCTGCCTGGGTGCTGGGCCTAAATATCTGACAATGGACTGTTGCAGTGGTGGCTGACGTGAAGCCTGATTCTCTGCTATGACATGCAGACTGATTCTCTGCTGACATGAAGCCAGATCCTCTGTTACGGGACCTCTCTCCTCTGCCTGGGTGCTAGGCCTAAATATCTGACAATGGACTGTTGCAGTGGTGGCTGACGTGAAGCCTGATTTTCTGCTATTACATGCAGACTGATTCTCTGCTGACATGAAGCCAGATCCTCTGTTACGGGACCTCTCTCCTCTGCCTGTGTGCTGGGCCTTAATATATGTCAATGGACTGTTGCACTGGTGGCTGACGTGAAGCCTGATTCTCTGCTATGACATGCAGACTAATTCTCTGCTGACATGAAGACAGATTCTCTGTTACGGGACCTCTCTCCTCTGCCTGTGTGCTGGGCCTAAATATATGTCAATGGACTGTTGCAGTGGTGGCTGACGTGAAGCCTGATTCTCTGCTATGACATGCAGACTAATTCTCTGCTGACATGAAGACAGATTCTCTGTTACGGGACCTCTCTCCTCTGCCTGTGTGCTGGGCCTAAATATATGCCAATGGACTGTTGCAGTGGTGGCTGACGTGAAGCCTGATTCTCTGCTATGACATGCAGACTAATTCTCTGCTGACATGAAGACAGATTCTCTGTTACGGGACCTCTCTCCTCTGCCTGGGTGCTGGGCCTAAATATCTGACAATGGACTGTTGCATTGGTGGCTGACGTGAAGCCTGATTCTCTGCTATGATATGAAGACTGATTCTCTGCTGACATGAAGCCAGATTGTCTGTTACGGGACCTCTCTCCTCTGCCTGGGTGCTGGGCCTAAATATCTGACAATGGACTGTTGCATTGGTGGCTGACGTGAAGCCTGATTCTCTGCTATGACATGCAGACTGATTCTCTGCTGACATGAAGCCAGATTGTCTGTTACGGGACCTCTCTTCTCTGCCTGGGTGCTGGGCCTAAATATCTGACAATGGACTGTTGCATTGGTGGCTGACGTGAAGCCTGATTCTCTGCTATGATATGAAGACTGATTCTCTGCTGACATGAAGCCAGATTGTCTGTTACGGGACCTCTCTCCTCTGCCTGGGTGCTGGGCCTAAATTTATGAAAATGGACTGTTGCAGTGGTGGGTGACGTGAAGCCTAATTCTCTGCTATGATATGAAGACTGATTCTCTGCTGACATGAAGCCAGATTGTCTGTTACGGGACCTCTCTCCTCTGCCTGGGTGCTGGGCCTAAATATCTGACAATGGACTGTTGCAGTGGTGGCTGACGTGAAGCCTGATTTTCTGCTATGACATGCAGACTGATTCTCTGCTGACATGAAGCCAGATCCTCTGTTACGGGACCTCTCTCCTCTGCCTGGGTGCTGGGCCTAAATTTATGAAAATGGACTGTTGCAGTGGTGGGTGACGTGAAGCCTGATTCTCTGCTATGATATGAAGACTGATTCTCTGCTGACATGAAGCCAGATTGTCTGTTACGGGACCTCTCTCCTCTGCCTGGGTGCTGGGCCTAAATATCTGACAATGGACTGTTGCAGTGGTGGCTGACGTGAAGCCTGATTTTCTGCTATGACATGCAGACTGATTCTCTGCTGACATGAAGCCAGATCCTCTGTTACGGGACCTCTCTCCTCTGCCTGGGTGCTGGGCCTAAATATCTGACAATGGACTGTTGCAGTGGTGGCTGACGTGAAGCCTGATTCTCTGCTATGACATGCAGACTGATTCTCTGCTGACATGAAGCCAGATTGTCTGTTACGGGACCTCTCTCCTCTGCCTGTTTGCTGGGCCTAAATTTATGAAAATGGACTGTTGCAGTGGTGGGTGACGTGAAGCCTGATTCTCTGCTATGACATGAAGACTGATTCTCTGCTGACATGAAGCCAGATTGTCTGTTACGAGACCTCTCTCCTCTGCCTGGGTGCTGGGCCTAAATTTATGAAAATGGACTCTTACAGTGGTGGGTGACGTGAAGCCTGATTCTCTGCTATGACATGCAGACTGATTCTCTGCTGACATGAAGCCAGATTCTCTGTTACGGGACCTCTCTCCTCTGCCTGGGTGCTGGGCCTAAATTTATGAAAATGGACTGTTGCAGTGGTGGCTGACGTGAAGCCTGATTCTCTGCTATGACATGCAGACTGATTCTCTGCTGACATGAAGCCAGATTCTCTGTTACGGGACCTCTCTCCTCTGCCTGGGTGCCGGGGCCTAAATATCTGAGAATGGACTGTTCCAGTGGTGGGTGACGTGAAGCCAGATTCTCTGCTATGGGACCTCTCTCCAATTGCTTTTGGTTAATTTTTATTTATTTAATTTTTATTTTAATTCATTTGTGGATTTCCTATCCACATTTGTTTGCAGGGGATTTACCTACATGTTGTTGCCTTTTGCAGCCCTCTAGCCCTTTCCTGGGCTGTTTTACAGCCTTTTTAGTACCGAAAAGTTCGGGTCCCCATTGACTTCAATGGGGTTCGGGTTCGGGACGAAGTTCGGATCGGGTTCGGATCCCGAACCCGAACATTTCCGGGAAGTTCGGCCGAACTTCTCGAACCCGAACATCCAGGTGTTCGCTCAACTCTAACTGTAACCTTGTACATTAACTGCTCAGTTATAGCTATCATTCAGCCATGTCTCAGTTATTCCCACTATGTCATAGTTCTCCTCACACATCACTAATTCCAGCAAACCAGTTTTATTAGTCAGGCATTAGTATACATACATTTGACAGGTTTATGTATATTTTTTACCCTACATTTTTCCTTCTGAACTGTTCTAGTCCCTCCTATAATGCAATTTCCCTCCCCCCCAGTCCCTAGTATAAACACTCCTCCAACCTTCTAGCCATCTTTCTCCCCAGCACAGCTGCCCCTTCTTCATTGAGGTGCATCCCGTCCCTACGATAGAGCCTGTAGCCGATAGAAAAGTCGGCCTAGTTCTCCAAGAACCCAAACCCCTTCTTCCTACACCAGTTCTTGAGCCACTTGTTAATCTACCTAATCTACCACTGCCTTTCTTGTGTGGCTCGTGGTACAGGCAGTATTTCGGAAAATACTACCTTTGAGGTCCTTGCCCTAAGCTTTTGACCTAAATCCCTGAAATCATTTTTAAGGACTCTCCACCTACCTCTAACTTTGTCATTGGTTCCGATATGGACCATGACTGCTGGATCTTCTCCAGCCCCTCCCAGTAATCTGTCAACCCGATCAGCGATGTGTCGAACTTTAGCGCCAAGAAGACAGCAAACAGTTTGGTGATCACGGTCTTTGTGACAGCTTTCCCTATCTGTTCCCCTAATAATGGAGTCTCCCACCACCAGCACCTGTCTGGCCTGCCGTGCTCTCCATGTTCCCTGCTTACTGGAGCTGACATTCCCCTGACTGGCAGTGGAAGTGTCCGGCTGCAGCAGTGCCATCCCTGGACTGACATCCCCCTCATCTGCCAAACGTGCAAACTTGCTGGGGTGTGTCAGATCAGGGCTAGCCTCCCTGGCACTCTTCCCTCTACCCCGATTTCTAACTGTTACCCAGCTAGCTACCTCACTTTCCTCAGCCTCCTCTCTGTCACCCTCCCCCTCATCTACCCCAAAGAGTGCTTGCTCGGTGAGACGCAAACTCTTTTGCAAATTGTCAATGCCTCTCAGTGTTGCAACTTGCCTGTTTAGAGACTCGATTTGCGATTCCAAACGTGTAATTTGCTCACATCTTGAACAAAGATATACAGCCTCGAACAGCAGTTCCAGGACTGCATACATCATGCAAGATGTCCACTGGACTGCGTTGTCAATTATGCAACACATACTAAATGGGGATTACAACAGTAAAAAAGTAAAACAGTAAATATTATTTAGAATTAGACCCTGTCTGCTGTAGTTGAAGGACTACCTAGAATTAAGTTAACCACACACAAGGAAATTATATCCAACCTTAGTTTCCAACTCCTTTTCTTAAACGCCTTTTTTTTTAATTCCACTTAATAAGAAGCTCACTTAGTAGAGCTGGCCCCAGGAAGAGCAAGCTCAGGGAGAGTTCAGAGAGTTCAGTGGTTCAATTTATAGCACCTTGTTTCCCAGGCCACTCCCCTTAATCAGGTAAAAAAAAAAAAAGTTTAAATGGCAACACCCAGCAGAGAAAAAAAAAAGTTTTAAATGGCAGTAAAAAATGCAAAAACGACTTTCAAGGATCTCTGCTTCAAACCACACTCCCATCTGCAATTACTCCCACAAAATCACACTCAGCACTAGAAGAGCCCACTTAGTAGAGCAAGCCTCAGGAAGAGGCTTTTCAGTCATTCAGTCATTTCTATATTCAGCTCAGCAGCCCAGTGTCTCAGATATTGTGGTACTCCAGGGGAGCGGGGAGTGACCAAGGACAGGTAACACATGTAGACTAGTTTCCGTGGGATAGTTTCAAAGGTCAAAAGTTTTTCAGACCAGGTCAGTTCAGGTTTATATCTCTTGCTAACTATCAGTGGTTTGCTAATTGAGTTAAACTCAATGAGCTCCAAAAAAGTTGCAGGAATTAAAAAGGAGATGAAGTGGGTGTTGGTCAGAAATTTCCCCTGAGGTCCCCCCCAGGAACTCCGCTGTTGTATATTTGCACAGTTTATTCCAGGTCAGGGCCACTTGTGTTGTATTTGGGTGCATCGTGAAGGGGAGTAGGGCCGCTGGCATAGAAAGGGAGGGGTTATTTAAGTCTCAGTTTATTATTAAGCTGGTGAATCACCGAGGCTGTTCCTCTAAGCAAGATTTGAGATCTAAGATTAGAGAGATTTAGGCCCCACAAGCCCGCCCTTTGAACATAAGAGAGTTGTGCCAATTCTAGTTCATTTCCCCAGGTTTGAAAATTGGGTACATGGAGCTGGATCCATCTTTTCAGGTGTATAGCTTGATAGTATGTGTGTGCATCTGGTAACTCAAAACCTCCCATGTTCCTCAATTGTATTAATCTGTTATGTGCTAACCTGGCACTCCTACCTCCCCACAGGAACGTGCTGAATAGCCGCTTAACTTGAGAGAAGAAGGACAAAGGGAGAAAGGCAACATCTGTAACACGTATAAAATCTTTGCCTTCAACAAATTTTTCCTGCCCATCCACGAGACATACGGGATCTTAAGGGAATGGAGTTGGTGTTGAACGTCTTTCACCAGAGGTTCAAAATTCTGATGATAGATTTGATCTAGATTAGCAGGTATTTTAATCCCTAAGTACGAGAGATTGGAATTTTGTGGTTTTAAGCAGGGAGATCACTTTATTTGGGGCTGAGACGTTCATAGCCTCCGATTTCATGTAGTTCACTTTAAAGTTAGAGAGTCTCCCATATTGCTCAAAGACGGATAGTAGATGCAGAAAGGCCTTGACAGGGTTTGTAAGCATAACCAGAAGGTCGTCTGCATAAGCGTCATTTATAAATTCAGGAGAGTTCCTCTTATGCCAGGGTGTTCTCTGATGGCTTGCAACAACGTCTCCATGACCATTACGTATAGGGTAGGTGACCGAGGACATCCCTGGCGTGTCCCATTTGTAATCGGAAATGGTTGGGACAGAGTACCATTTGCCCAAATACGGGCACTAGGTTTGTGGTAAAGGGACATAATGGCTGTTTTGAATTTTTTTGGTATGCAGAATTTATGCAGAGTTTCCCTCATGTAGTTCCAGCTCACCATTTCAAAGGCCTTTTCCGCATCCACACCAAGCAAAACTAATGAAGCACCCCTCTTCTTAGACAACTCTGTGGCCGAAATCAGTCTAAAGGAGTTGTGATTAGCCTCTCGCCCTGGCACGAACCCAGCCTGATCATGGTGAATCCGTTTTGGCAGGAGGGGGCCTAGGCGGGAAGCTAACAACTTCGCCCAAATTTTTATATCCACATTGAGAAGCCAAATCGGTCTGTAGCTACCACAGTGATTAGGGTTTTTCCCTGCTTTTGGGAGAATCATTACCGTCGCCTCTAGTGATTGCCCTTCAGCAAATGAGGACAGTTTCGAAAGTGTAGTAGCTAACCAAGAACACTGACCTCGGTTAGGGCTGTAAAGACTTGCGAAAGTCACTAAAATAGTCCCCAGATTCCCTTTCACAAAAACAGAACGACCCCCTGGAACCATTTGGGATGCAATGAGAGTGAAGGGTACCCGTTTAGAAATGGCGATTCCCGCTCCCCTGGATGCTTTAGCCTGGGCGCTGATGAACCAATGCTGAAAATATGACATGAACATAGGGTAAATTAACAACTTGGGTATAACAAAAACCCTCGCTACATCCAAGGAAAATGGAACCCCCCGCCAGATCTTCCAATTCAGTGACAGTGTGTACATCCTGAAAAGCAAGGAGGGTTCAAAGAGAGTGCAAGTACACCATGATGGGACATAGGGTCCTCCGGTGGCTGAGTGGGAGCGAACTGGCATGTGTAAGGCCAGTCAGTAGGATATACTGGAACCAGGAACCGGGACCCAATGATTTTAATAGGGGGGGCCGCACTGGCCACCAATGATTTTAATACTGGGGAGGGAGAGGGGTCTGGCCCCTGCTGACTGGCAGCACACGATCTCTTACAGGGTGCTTTGATCCGCACAATTAACCCCTCAGGTTTGGCACTTGAGGGGTTAATTGTGTGGATCATGTCCACAGTTCTCAGTAAATTCTAACTTGAAGCGTCCCCATCACTATGGGAACACCTCTGTGTTAGAATATACTGTCGGATCTAACTCAAATCCGATATATTCTAACATAGAGGCGTTCCCATGGTGATGGGGACGCTTCAAGTTCAAATATACCATTGGATTGGAGAAAACTCCGATCTGTTGGTATATTAACTTTGCAGAGTTGTGGACAGGAGAGCTCTCTCACATGCGGCCAGTCAGGATGGCGGTCAGGCTCCACCCCCGGGCCAAATGGTTCCTATCTGCCGACACATTCTATGTGGATGTCCTGGGAACCCGTAGAAAGGAGGGCCTGATGCCATGCAAAGCATTAGGCAGCCTCTGCACGGCATCGGGCTGCCTTCTTACCCATCAGGTCCCCGCCTCAGCAGCGCAGGGACCCAATGGGCTCCCTCACCCGCCGCAAACCCCTTCTATGTCACGGTCAGCTGTGACTGTGGCATAGAATGGGTTAATGTGTTGGCATTGGTGCTTTCACCAATGCCAGCGCATACAGCAGCAGTCCGGCTAACGGGCACACTCAGTCCCCTGCAGCTGATCGGGCGGGCACAGCTCCTGCACCTACCTGATCAGAGCGCTGTAATAGTACGCCGCTGGTAGGGAAGGGGTGAACTTATTCATTTATGATGGGATTAATAGTGCTGTTTTTTGCAGATAATATCAAACTTTATAATACAGTACAGTCTAAGGTGTTAAGTTAAAAGCTGACTTGGACAAACTTACTATTTGGGCCTCCACTTGGCAAATGAGGTTCAATATAGATAAATGTAATGTTATGCACCTTGGGGCTAATAATCTGCATGGAGCATATGTGCTATGGGGAGTAAAACTGGGAGAGTCACGTGCTGAGAAGGATCTGGGTGTATTAGTATATCATACACTAAATAACAGCTTGCAATGCCAGTCAGATGCTTTTAAGACCAACAGAATTGTGTCTCATATTAAAAGAGGTATGAACTCTCATAAATTGGATGCCCTAGAGTTAGAAAAAGTGCAAAGTAGAGCAACTAAACTCATAAAGGGCCTGGAAGCTATAATCAAAATCTAAATTTGTTTAGCCTTGAAAAAAGATGTCTAAGGGGGGACATGATTAACCTGTGCAAATATATAAATGGACCAAACAAAAAATATTAAGGAAAGATAGTCTGTGTTAAACCCACTTAAAAACAAGGGACCACTCCCTACACTTAGAGTAAAAAAGAGTCATAAGAGGCAACAATGGAGGAGCCTGCCACATGAGCTGGTCATAGGAAATACAGTAACTGGCTTAAAAAAAGGTTTAAATGACTTTTTATTTCAAAGTTACATTGAGGCTTATGACAATGTATATAAATCATGTTCTATACACCTTTTCCCTTTGAACCAACCCCTCCTTAAAATAAAGATGGACATTGATCCAGGGATTTGTTTCATAGATCAGTGTAGCAGGATTACAGGTGGGACTTGATGGACTTTTGATAGTCTTTTTCCAACCTTAACAACTATGTAGCAAAATAAATTGTTTAAATGCACAAAATGCAAGTTTGTAGACAGTTTCCAATAGTGACCTATCAGAATTTTGAATGATGCCTTGGAATTCAGGAAAGCAATATAAATACTGTAGGTTTCTAAGTTAGGATAAGTAATGCAAAATGCATGTTGCAGTGATAATTGTTCTTACTGGTGGATTGGTTAATCAGAAAGTGTTTTTGCAACAGTTATTTGCATTCATAACCAAATGGACAACGCCAACAAATATGGTAAAAAATAAGGCCTCATGCGGTTGAGCGCATGATGCTATTTAACAACAGAAGGAATTGTTTGTTTGGAGTAGTATGTATGTGTTGCCATGTGGTGCCCTGTTCATTGCGGTATTATGGCAGAGGCAAACTTTTGTTTCTGTTGTACTTTTATCAAGGCAAACTGAAATAAGAACTCAGGAAATCAGATGCATACAGTGGGGTCAGTTAGGCACTATAAACTTGTTTGGGTATAGTATTCCAGCTCCATACAGCAAGTTGTATAGGGGCAATAGATGGCTTGGTCCAGTGGCCGTTAGCTTTGTGAATGTCCCAAAGAGCAATAAAGTTTCTTCCAAACAAAAAATGTGTGAAGTTGAATATACTGTGCTAAACCTCGAAGATACTCTGATTCATAAAATGGCTAAACGTACAGTATATAACTGAAAACTTCAACATTTTTATGTTAAATACACTTTTGAATAAAATTGATATTTTTCCTTTGAAATTATGCCGCAACAAAATGTAAACATATTCCCAGTGGTGTTAGCATTCTAGACCATAAGTATTTAATGGCTTTTTTAGCAGGAAAAAAAACAAAACATTGTGCACTTTATGGGCATTTCAATCATTCAGGTTATCTTCTTACATTATGTTGGCAGCAGCAGGAAAACAATCTTAGATTGTCAATTGTTCTTAGAATTATAGGCTATAATGGCGTGTACTACAAATGTTCTTTTTGTACCCTTTTATACCTTTGTAAAGTGTCTATGCAATAGCTATTCAATACAAGCTAAATTCCTATTTTATTAAATTGTATAGTCACTGTAGTGTGAGTGGTAAAATGGTAATTCATAAAATAAGAATAGTTATACAAGAGGTAGGGAGTCTAGGGACCATGTTAAGGTGCAGAGCTTCAGCAAATATTCTTTCTAGTAATTATTACTTATTTGGTATAAGATGTTATTTTTATTAATTATTAATATTATTATTAGCAGTAGTAGTAATATTAGAAGCAATAGTAGTAATAGTAGTATCCTTCAATGAGCATGGAGCTTAGTATTGGCATATTGGAAATCAAACTTTGATCAAGATGTTTCAGAGGTAAGGTGTGTTTAGCACACGCAAACCTGGTGTCCCATTAGACCAACTCCCTCAGAGGGCGATAAGGATGAGAGACAAGCTGGCACACAAGGAACTCTGAGCCAGTGGCAGGAGCGCAGATCACAGTTAAGAACTCCCCTGCCTGTGCCTGTCAGCATAGTGTGCAGCAACGGGTAGGAGTGACAAAACCCAGTGCCTGTGTCTCAGTGTGAGAACAGAATCGCAGGCACTTAACCTGAATAACTTAAAGGGGTTATTCAACCCCTATAATGACCCCTCCCAATGCCCAGACCCCTCATATAGATTATACTTAACCCATTCCCTGGCACCCACATTGCTCCTGTTCCCTGCATCGACACCCCTGCATCTCCACTTTGCACAGATCAAAACATCCAGCAACAGGGGGAGCAGCCAATATCTGGCCACGATGGGAAAGAGCCTCCCTAGCATCGCGGGGGATGCTAGGGAGGCTTGTACACACATCGCAGTCTGCAATTAGCTGCAGCCCAAGCCAACCCCCACCCCCCCCCCCCCCCCCGTCGCCGGATGTTTTGATCCGCGTGAAGGGGAGATGCAGCGGCATTTGTGCTGGGATCAGGACCAATGTGGGTGCCATGGAGCGGGGTAAATTTAATCTATATGAGGAGTCTGGGTATTGGAGGGGGGTCATTATAGGGGTTGGATAACCCCTCTAAGGCATACAAAATACTTTAAAATAAGTCTTGGCTAGGTTTACTGTTCTCCTCATTGACTTTACGCTCCCAGCTGGACAGGACTCCACACCCCATATGTGAACATATTTATGTTAGACCTCGAAATTTCACCTTCCATTTTACCTCCCTTTCTCCTTCTCTTTTTCTTCCTTAATGGGGATTTATGTGTGGTTATATTGTACCAATATTGAATTGTATTGAAGAAGGATTATTTGTGTGCATTTGTTGTGCATGAATGCATTCTGTATATAAATGGAAAGCAAAACAAACATGAAAAATACTAACATATTACACAGCTACAGTATAAATGTAATATGTATTGAGAGGGCAGTTAAAAAAACAAAACTAAAAATGCAGAAACATTATACGTTATGAGAATAGTGCCTAGTCCAACAGAAGTTGCTATGTAAAAGAAGAGACGTTACAATAAGTGTTGAGCGAATCAAAGCATCTGAAGTTTAGGAAAGATTCGATTAGCAACGATCCTGAATTTCCTCATGCTTCGTGGTAACTAAAATGGCAGCTACACATATTACAAAGTGAAAGTAGAAAGCCCGTAAACGCAAGTTCACCCCTAATGCCATGAAGACAGCCAATCTGTCATAGCCTCATCCCGTGCAGTGTCTGCCATGTCACTGTGATCTGAGCACAGGAAGAGATGTGACAGACGCTAGGACAGTGATCAAGCAAGCCTTTAATTGTAGAATTTCGGATAGTGAGACTGCAGGGACAGAGCAGGAACAGTGCAGTCTGTAATCTGAGTCAGCCCGCTTTCCATCAATCCCTGTGTAGGGCACAAAGCTATCTAGTTGAACAGTGTTCAACTTGTTTAATAGATATTCAATTCCATTAGACCTTGATTCTCAAATTGGGTTAAATAAACTATGTAATTTAACTGTTATTGGGGTGTCCACCTTGTTAAAAAAAAAGATAAGTAATTCTATTACGCCTTGATTCACAAATTGGGGTGAATAAGCTTTCTAATACTACTGTAATTGGAGTGCCCATCTTGTTTAATAGATAAGCCATTCTATAACACCTTGATCATCATATTGGGGTGACCATCTTGTTTAATAGATAAGCAATTCCATTAGGCCTTGATTCTCAAATTGGGGTGAATAACCAGTTCAATTTAACTGTTATTGAGGTGTCCACCAGCACCAGCTCCATCAGCAGCAACTCCTGGACTACTGGGTAGCCAAACTTGAACTGTAGCAGTAACTGGCTGAGTTTGCCCTGGGCTAGCTTTCCTTCCCAGCCAGTAGTGTGACATCAAAGTGGGTGTTTAGTTCGCCGGGGAGGGGGGGCTTTACCCCAAAGATAACTCGCCTTTCAACACAAAATATAGAGATAGTAACCTTTATAAAGATAAATCAGGCGTGGATTAGCCAGTATTTCCACACACCGATTTCCACAGCATCAGGCTAGATAATTCTGGCAGTAATGTTCTGACTGCAGTGTGCTGCCACACCAGAATATTGTGAAAATGGTCTCTTACTTCTGGTCACTATTCTGATGCTGCCCCCCATCTGATGCCACACACCTGCTGTCTCTGCTGCCATCTTCACTAGTGTTGAGCGCGAATATTCGAATTGCGAATTTTTTTCTCGAATATCGCAATTTTGAGATTTCGCAAATATTTAGAATATCGTTCTATATATTCGCGAAATCGAATATTCTTTTTTTTTTTTTATTTATTTATTTTTTTCTTTCCCACTTCCCTAAAGTTGTTCTTACCTGTCATTTGGATTCCTGGCTTCCTGGCTGCTCCAGTCAGTGCCCGTTGCCGCTTCTGCAGACTTCCGTGCTCATGGAGCGTCCCCATCACCATAGGAACGTCTCCATATACTAGAATGTACTGTCGGATTTGAGAATTACGTTGAAATCGCAATTCGATTAATTCAAGTTATAATAATCGAATTGCGATTTCAACTTAGCACTGCTATATTCCATATTAGCTAAATTACAATCTATATGGGTATTTTACGAAATTTCGTAATATTGCTCTAACTTCATCTTTTAGAATATTCGTAATATTGCGCTAACTTCGTCTTTTAGAATATTCGTATCGTAATATTCTAAAAGACGAAGTTAGAGCAATATTAAAAATATACGTAAAAAGTTGAAATCGCGATGCGATTAATATAACTCGAAGTAATCGCATGGCGATTTCAACTTAGCACTGCTATATTCCATAGTTCAAAAAAAGGATTATAGCACTATATTAGCTAAATTACAATCTATATGTGTATTTTACGAAATTTCGTAATATTGCTCTAACTTCGTCTTTTAGAATATTCGTAATATTCAAAAAGACGAAGTTAGAGCAATATTACGAAATTTCTTAAAATACACATATTAGCCTAGCCATAGTCAATTAGTCATAGGAACATTGCCTTATACTATCAAAGGAAAAATTGCAATACACAATTAATTAAATCGCATATTATTCGCGATCATTGGAATAATTACGAATATTCAATTTCAACGAATATAACACGAATATTCAATCGAATATTCGCGAAATATCGCGAAATCGAATATGGCACCTCCCGCTCATCACTAATCTTTACCTACTGCCATCATCTGGTGCTGTTGCTGCCACTGCTGTTGCCCCCCCACCTCACCAAACTGCTGTTGCCAACCTTCCCACTCTGTGACTGGGCCTCTAACTTGTGCCACTGTCACCACTCTGTGAATGGCCCACGGCGTTGACTTCTCTCGCTGTTGCGACCATTCCCTGTAAGTATCTGTAAAGAATAAATCATGGCAACTGGACGTACTGTAGATTTCTTGAAAGAAATCTACAGTACGTCCAGTTGCCTTGATTTATTCTTTACAGATATATACCATGACCTGGATAAATGAGAACCTTCACAGAGATTCCCTGTAAGTGTCCTACTATGTTGATTTGTCATGCTATTGCCACCCTTACCACTCTGTGACTGGGCCACTATGTTGACTCCTCTTGCTGTTGCCACCCCCACCACTTTGTGGCAGGGCTTCTAGTGTCTCTGTTTGGTCTTGTTGACATCACCATTTATTTTTCCCTTCTTTTGATCTGTCAGAAGAACCGAAAAATTAATAACACAACAGACCCTGTCTTTGGAGCCTCCATATGGCCTCTATCACATGGTCAGTATTTTGCATTATGATTTGATCATGATATGGAAGTCAAAATCAGGAGTGGATCCAAAACATAGAAGACATGCAAATATTCTCATCACTTGATATCTCTGTTTTGGACCCATTCTTTATTTTTTACCTTACCAATAGTGATAGATAGACATCGGTCGGGACGTTTTGCGAATGCGATCAAATGTTCGCGAACCGCAAGTTCGCTACGGGCCCCATTCACTTTAAAGGCAGGCGAACCTAGAATGCCTTCATGTCATATTTGCAGCCATCAAATACTTACTAGAAGTGCAAAAATAGTCCCACAACATGGACAGTGACATACCAGATGTATTAGTCAAATTTGCGATCTACATTCATATTTTTTTTATGCAAAATATCAGCAATGTAATTTTCGCCTATGCGCATGCACAAAATATGCGCGGCCTACTACAGCAACTGGGTTTCCACCAGACCGAAGTTGGATGCGATCATAAAAAATTGTTGGCAACAATTTTCATGACGTTGAGGAAGAATTTCTGATCACTGTAAGTAATTTGACATTAAAGCAGTGTGTTTTTTATTTTTATTTTTTAAACTCGTTTTATTGAACAAATCATTAGAAAAAGTACAGGTGACATTAGTGTACATAAAAGTCAATGAGACATTCAGGTGTGGAGTAAAGCAAGTACATCACCATATACATATTAGCGACAATTGCAACAAAGCTACAGTTCACATTTGTAAAGCATATACAAAACAATCATGGCGGGCAGAACGTGTGGTTGTGACATGAGCATGAGCATATCACACTAACACTGCATTAAGGTTGTCTGAAAATCTAGGAGCTGAATACATTGTATGCATGGATGAACACCAAGACCCCCACACCTTATTGAACTTCTGGGGGCAACCCCGGTTCTTAAATACAATATTCTCGTAGGACACCACGTTGTTCACAAGTACTTTCCATTAATTAATAGAAGGCCGTCTATCACCCAGCGGATCTCAATAGCCTTACACGCATGGAATAGTGTTTCCCTCAGGAAAATTCTGTAATGATGAGGATAGACTTCCTCATCCAGTATACCAAATAGGCACACCTGTGGGGTCAATGCCACCGAGGCTGCGTGAGTGTATTAATGAAACTTACAATTGCAGACCAGAAGGTTTGTATGTATGGGCATTCCCATATAAGGTGCCAGAAATTTGCCCCTTCTGCATCACATCTATGACACCTGGAGTGTGCTAACTTGCCGATCCTATGTAGTCGCACGGGTGATAGATAACTTTGGTGCACAATACATAGCTGAATAAATCTATTATTGATAGATGGGGAAACCTGTAAAGGGGATTCCAATAATTAATATCCTCATTAGTAATATCTGGCATCAGTGTTTCCCATTTAGATAAAACCAAGAGGGGAGCACCATGCATTTTAGTACTCAGCAAGTGGGTATAAAGGGCAGAGATAAATCCCTTGGGGCCTTGGGAGCGTATGACGCCTATCAGTGGGTAGTCAGAGATAGATACTACAGTGTTTCCAAAGTGGGCACTCATTGCATGTCGTACCTGAAGGTATTTGAAAAAGGCTGTTCTAGGGAGACCATGGCGATCCCTCAACTGCTCAAAAGAGTTAAATACATTGCTGGAATATAAATCTCCCAGAACGCCAATCCCATGATTCTCCCAGAACCGCCCATCTATCCCTGTGCGGAGAGAAGGAAACATAGGGTTGTCCCACAAAGGCACCTCAGGTAACAGCCCTGTGTGAGAATATAGTTTCTTGCCAGCCTCCCAAACTTGGACCGCTAGCTTATGTACAGGTAGAAGCAGTCGACCAAACAGTTTTGGTTGCTCCAGCACTGGCCACAATGATGGGATATCTAAGAACACCGCTAATTGTCTTTTGGCTCTAGCTAGAGTGCCATCCGAGGAGATCCATGACCGTAAGTGCCTCAACTTCCTGACAGATAATACAAATAGAGATCAGGCAGGGACATACCACCCTCCCCCCTGGGTCTGCACAGCGCGTCAATGGACAATTTACGTCTATTATTACCCCATATGAATGGAGAAAGAAGGGATCTAAAACGTTGAATTATCTTTTTAGGCACTAAGAAGGGAGCATGCTCTAAAACATATAACCACTTAGGTAAAATTATCAGTTTAATCAAATTAATTCGCCCAGGGACTTACAAGGGGAGCCCACTGCAAACCCTGAATTTGTCTGCACTATAATTCAAGAGAGGCTGTATGTTGAGGGAGTGGAAGGATGTCACATCCTTAGTAATGTGAATTCCCAAATACTTGAACTCGGACACTATAGGCAATTCCGTATCCAAAGAGGATGAGGGTAAGGGGTACAGTGGAAATAGAACAGATTTAGTCCAGTTAATCTTGAGACCAGAAAACCGGCTAAATGTTTCAATGAGGTGAGTAGCTCGAGGCAGTGTAGTCTCCACCTCTGACATGAACAGTATCATGTTGTCCGCATATAGTCCCACTCTGTCCTCTTGATCTCCTATATATATTCCCCGGTATAGCTCATCAGACCTGATTCGAATAGCAGTGTGTTTGATTACATTTCACATGCATGTTATAACAATTGCTGTATATGCAGATCAAGTCTTTAAAAAAGCTCCATTGCGAATATCCCTAATGATGCAATTTATTTTTTCGCGGTACACACAACTTTACATTTTATAAGGTCTCATGAGATATTAGTGATTGGTGCACTAAGTATTGTTGTGAGAACTTGCATTCACCTGACAGCACACAACTTTGTCGGCCAGTACAGGCCCCAAAAATTAGTCAATAGGCATTCATCTGACAGCAAAGAACTTTGGATTCTGTGGCTGGAGGTACATTAGGCAGTCACAGGATAAATATGTAACTGTCGGCCAGTACAGGCACCCAGAAGTCCAGGGGTTCATCGCTTCTCAGAGCGTCCACAACGGCCGTTAACCCAATGTAGTCGGACACCTGTCGGTCTAGGCGTTCACTGAGGCTGGAGCCGGAGCACGGCTGTCGATGGGTTGGCTGCAATAATGATCTCATATCTGAAGTGACAAACACATCTTTAAACCGCCCTCTTCTTCCATGCGCTGTTGGATTGGTACCCACAACAGTTTCTCTGTGAGTGGAAATTCATCTGCCAGCACCCGCAAAAGCAGAATGCAGCATTTCTCGAAGCAAGGCCTGGAAGTGCTGCATTCTGACAGCTCTCTGTGATGGTGGTAACATTTCCGCCATTTTGTGTTTGTACTGGGAGTCTAAGTACAATGCCACCCATTACTGGTCCTTGCCCTTTATGCTTTTAATACAGTGATCCCTCTTCAAACACTGGAGCATGAAGGCCCCCATTTGCACTAAACTGGAAGTGGTGGAGTGGCCAGGCTCCTGCTCATCATCCAGGATAATGTCATCCTCGTTCTCCTCCACCCATCCACGGACAACACCAGGGATCCGAAAAACATTTAACGCATGCTCTTCTTGCTCCTCCTCCACCCCAGCACCATCCTCCTCCTGACTCCTCATCAGACTCCTGTTGTTGACTTGTCTCAGATGGAGTAGCCCCCTCTGGGAATTCATTCAGCATTGTGACTTCCGCATCTTTCAGCTCCTCGACGGCTTGATCAATGACACAACGCAATGCACGCTCTAGAAAGAAGGCATAAGGTACAATGTCACTGATGGCACACTGGCTGTGACTGACCAGTTTGGTGATCTCATCAAATGGCCACTGAAGTCTGCATGCGTCGTGCTTGAGCAGCCACTGGCGCAGTGAAAAGAAACAAGCTCCCAGAACCTGTCCTGCCGCAGAGTTCGTACATGTAGTCATTTACTGCACGTTTCTGCTGGAGCAGCCTATCAAGCATTTACAAGGTGGAGTTCCATCACGTCGGGCAGTCACAAATCATACGTCTGATGGGCAGGTGGTGTCGCCGCTGAATGTCAGCAAGGCGAGCCATGGCCGTGTAAGATCTTCTAAAATGGCCAGAAATTTTCCTGGCCTGCCGCAAGATGTCCTGGACCCCAGAGTATTTGGCAACGAATCGCTGCATGACTAAGTTCAAGACATGTGTCATGCACGGCACGTGTGTCATTTTGCCCTGTTTCAGCACGCTCAGCAGATTGACACCATTGTCGCACACCACTTTACAACTGTCAAATTGAGCAGAGTTAGCCACTGATTGGCCTGTGACCGCAAAGCTGAAAGGAGTGCACGACAGGTGTGACTCTTGGCTTCCAGGCACAACAGACTCAGCACAACATGGCAACGTCTCACCTGGCAGGGTGAATAGGTTCTGGGGATCTTGGGGGGCGCAGCGGAAGAGACGGTAGCAGCGGAAAAGGAGTAGTCAGCCGAAGAGTTGAGGGAGGATGGAGTAGGAGGAGGATGAAGAGGCAGGCCTGCATGCAATCCGTGGTGGTAAATCTGGCAGGGGGGGGGGGTCTGGGGTCTGAAAGCTGAAACAAAGAAAGTTTTGAATAAAAGTGCTTTTTTTTTCCCCCTAACTATTCCCTTCTTTCCCTGCCTAACGGTGCCTCTCCCTCACTGCCCATAACCTACCTGGATGGCGATGGGTGCAGGAGGGTGATGGATGGCGATTAGGGGGACGCAGGAGCTGGTGCTGGACAGTGCTGCAGGGTGCTCGTTCAGAACAGGAAGAGGAGGGGAGAGAGGAGTGCAGGAAGTTTGAATCTCGCGCCTCTCTCCCCTGCACCAATCAGCACCCAGGACAGCAGGCATCAGCACCACGGCCAGCACCACCTCTCCAAATGCACGGACTGTGATTGGTGGTGTGTAATCACGCCACTGATCACAGTCTTTTTCCGGTTCATCGGGTCACCGGAGACCCGAATGGATCGGAAACGCAGAAAACTGCAGGTCTGAATTGACCTGCGGTTATCTGCGATTGCCGATACGGGGAGGTCAAATGACCCCCCCCCCCCCCCACGCGTTTGTACAGGATGCCGGCTGAATGATTTCAGCCGGCATCCTGTTCCGATTAACCCCAGCGGTGCTGGAATCGCGATTTAAAGCCATGACGTACCGATACGTCATGGGTCCTTAAGGACTCGGAAACATGCCGTACCGGTACGTCATGCGTCCCTAAGGGGTTAATCAGCAACTGGACAGGGAACAAAATAAAAGGATTTACTGTATCAGTGCTGTAAGAAAGTTTACTGAGCACTAGCCCCAATTCCTTCTTAATGGTTTGGTTTACACATATAAAGGGGTTGCGTGTAGTGATAAGCGAGCATGCTCAGCCGAATATCTGTTCGGCTCGAGCATCGCTATGCTCAGCACATGGCGGCCGAATACCACATCTACTCGAGCGCCATTCTCGAGTCTTCTCCATGCACTTTTGGCGCCTGCTAAGCAGCCAATAAAAGTGCGGGTAAGTATTGCCATCACTGTAATGCCAGTACCCATGTTTTCTACTGGCATTACAGTGATTGGCTGGCCTGAATGTGTCATCGGGTGCTATATAGTTCGGCTCATTACTAGTTAGGAAGGGACAGAGAGTGTAGGGAGAATTTGATCGCAAATTACTCATTTTAAAGACATTTCAAAGACCCAAAAGTCCTTTTTATTGTGTGTGTTGGCAGCAATTTGAAAGTGCAAAGTTTCCCAGAATCTGACCACATTTGTGCTGTCTGCAGTTTAATCCGTTAATCTCAGAGCTATGAATTTGAACACCGTCTGTGGTTTTCAGGGCCATATTTTGGGAAAAAAATAAAAAAAAATATATACATATTTCCCAGAATCTGACCACATTTTTGCTGTCTGAGGTTTAATCCATTAATCTCAGTGCTCTGCATTTGAACACTGTCTGTGGTTTTCAGGGTCATATATTGGCAAAAAGTGAAATATATATATATATATATATATATATACATATTTCCCAGAATCTGACCACATTTTAGCTGTCTGCGGTTTAATCCGTTAATCTCAGAGCTCTGAATTTGTACACCGTCTGTGGTTTTCAGGGCCATATATTGGGAAAAAGTGCAAAAAAAATATATATACAGTACAGACCAAAGGTTTGGACACACCATCTCATTCAAAGAGTTTTCTTTATTTTCATGAAATAAAATGAGTCACTAGGTTTCAATGGTACTTGCGCTGCTGGTCTCCCGAAATGAAGTGGGTTATTCACAAATGCAAAGTGTTAATGTAGTGGGACCGCACTGCTCCTTGTTCACACAAGGCGTTTTTCCAGGAATGCAGGTAATCACTTTCTCTGGCTCAAGACAGACACCCTTTAGTTGAATAGTGGTGTGCTTCAACCCAGATTGAAGCTCAGCAAATCTATGCTGGAACATTAAAGGCTTTTCTGCAAGATGTCATAAATCACACAATAGTAAGAGTACCTCCGGCACAGTAAAAACTTTCTGTTTTATTATACTCACAGTAAAAAGGTTATTCAGGTTATTCAGCATATCAATATGATAGTATTCTTTCCGCACAGCCCGACCCGGGTTTCACATAAAGCTTCATCAGGGGCGAGACTCTACCATGCCTAGGGTAGGCGGCTATTTAACCCTCTTCCCCCCACATGGCACACCTGATGATTGCATTACTAATCAAATTGCTCCAGGGATTTCTCCAAAGTGCTCATTTTCCAAATAAAATACATAAAGAATAAATAAATAAAATTCAAATAAAATATACTCCATCAAACATTAAACTTTCACAAAAAAAAAAAAAAAAATCAAATTATTTTTTTGGAAAAATCTTAAATGTTTTTTTTTTTTACCCAAAAAATTTTCACAATAAATTGCAATGGTTTTTTCATGCTGACTCTCCCCTTTGGGAGTTAAATTTTAAACACGGCTAGATCAACCAATGACTGACTACAAAAGTCCTTCATTCATGAATTCACTGGTCCAGGTGAGTGCCCTCCCCTTCTGGACAATTCCTTATTCCACTACTCTGGCGCAATGCAATGTCAATACCATAAATATACCTAAACCAGGCACGGCTTGAGATCAAATTCTATATTCATCCCTTTAGGTTGAAGGGTGCCTAATCTGTATATCCATTCAATCTCTCTTCTATTTATTCGCATAACTGGGTCACCACCCTGCCAATGGGGTTTCACTAATTCTACTCCCATGAACTTCAAACCTCTAGGGTTCTTCTCATGGTGCTTCTTAAAATGCATAGAGACACTATGGGTGGTTAGACCTTTTTTAATATTACGGATGTGTTCCTGTATTCTAACTTCCAGTTTTCTGAGGGTTCTTCCCACGTACTGGAGGCCACAAGGGCACTCCAGTACGTGTATCACCCCTTCATTCTTACAGGACAGGCCCCCTTTCACTTTAAACTCTTGTCCATTTACTGTGGACTTTACTACCCCCACATGCTGCATTCTCTCTCTCAGGGTTCTATTCTTGCAGGCTATACAAAAGCCACACCATGTGAATTTCTGCGTGTCTTTCTTTTTGGGGACAGTCAAAATCACGCTATGTACTAAGCGTGTATTCAAATTAGGGGCCTTCTTATACAGTTGCAAGAATAAGTATGTGAACCCTTTGGAATGATATGGATTTCTGCACAAATTGGTCATAAAATGTTATGTGATCTTCATCTAAGTCACAACAATAGACAATCACAGTCTGCTTAAACAAATAACACACAAAGAATTAAATGTTACCATGTTTTTATTGAACACACCATGTAAACATTCACAGTGCAGGTGGAAAAAGTATGTGAACCCCTAGACTAATGACATCTCCAAGAGCTAATTGGAGTGAGGTGTCAGCCAACTGGAGTCCTATCAATGAGATGAGATTGGAGGTGTTGGTTACAGCTGTCCTGCCCTATAAAAAACACACACCAGTTCTGGGTTTGCTTTTCACAAGAAGCATTGCCTAATGTGAATGATGCCTCACACAAAAGAGCTTTCAGAAGACCTACGATTAAGAATGGTTGACTTGCATAAAGCTGGAAAGGGTTATAAAAGTATCTACAAAAGCCTTGCTGTTCATCAGTCCACGGTAAGACAAGTTGTCTATAAATGGAGAAAGTTCAGCACTGCTGCTACTCTCCCTAGGAGTGGCCATCCTGTAAAGATAACTGCAAGAGCACAGCGCAGACTGCTCAATGAGGTGAAGAAGAATCCTAGAGTGTCAGCTAAAGACTTACAAAAGTCTCTGGCATATACTAACATCCCTGTTAGCGAATCTACGATATGTAAAACACTAAACAAGAATGGATTTCATGGATACCACAGAGGAAGCCACTGCTGTCCAAAAAAACCCCATTGCTGCACGTTTACAGATTGCACAAGAGCACCTGGATGTTCCTCAGCAGTACTGGCAAAATATTCTGTGGACAGATGAAACCAAAGTTGAGTTGTTTGGAAGAAACATACAACACTATATGTGGAGAAAAAGAGGCACGGCACAGCAACATCAAAACCTCATCCCAACTGTGAAGTATGGTGGTGGGGGCATCATGGTTTGGGGCTGCTTTGCTGCCTCAGGGCCTAGACGGATTGCTATCATCAAAGGAAAAATGAATTCCCAAGTTTATAAAGACATTTTGCAGGAGAACTTAAGGCCATCTGTCCACCAGCTGAAGCTCAACAGGAGATGGGTGTTGCAATAGGACAACGACCCAAAGCATAGAAGTAAATCAACAACAGAATGGCTTAAACAGAAGAAAATGCTCCTTCTGGAGTGTCCCAGTCAGAGTCCTGACCTCAACCCGATTGAGATGCTGTGGCATGACCTCAAGAAAGTGATTTACACTAGACATCCCAAGAATATTGCTGAACTGAAACAGTTCTGTAAAGAGGAATGGTCAAGAATTACTCCTGACCATTGTGCACGTCTGATCTGCAACTACAGGAAACGTTTGTTTGAAGTTATTGCTGCCAATGGAGGTTCAACCAGTTATTAAATCCAAGGGTTCACATACTTTTTCCACCTGCACTGTGAATGTTTACATGGTGTGTTCGATAGAAACATAGTAACATTTAATTATTTGTGTGTTATTAGTTTAAGCAGACTGTGATTGTCTATTGTTGTGACTTAGATGAAGATCAGATCACATTTTATGACCAATTTGTGCAGAAATTCATATCATTCCAAAGGGTTCACATACTTTTTCTTGCAACTGTATATTATTTCTGGCCTCCTTGGTATCTCTTTCCCCAAAATGGGGTCATTCTTCAATATTGCCCAGTTTCTTTTAATTGCGTTTTTCAAAAACCCTGTATTGACATTATATTGTGTCATGAACATGAAGCGAAAATCCCTTTCCTTCTTATACCTTTTTCCACAGTCACCCTCTGTTGTGTAGACCTCCAAATTTTTACGGCACTCTTCCAACTCCTCCTCCTCATATCCTTTTTCCACAAACCTTCCTTTAATCACTTTACTCTGTTTCCTATAATCTTCTACTTTTGTACAGTTACGTGCTATTCTTTTAAACTGCCCTTTTGGGATGTTATCTAATCATATATCCTGGTGGCAGCTAGTCTTATCAATATATGCATTCACGTCTGTTTCTTTAAAGTAAGTTTTCGTGACCAACCTTCCATTTTCCAGGGAAATACACAGATCTAGGAAATTACCCTCAACATTGCTTATATTGCTGGTAAAGTGCAAATTCCAGTTGTTCTCATTCAAATTTTGAATGAGTGCTTCCAGCCCACTTTTTCTCCTACCCAGATTAAGAGGCAGTCGTCGATGAATCTCCTCCATACCCGCAATTCACCTCCATCAATTTTCCTTCCTAATATTGGGATAATGTTCTCCTCCTCCCATGCCCCCATAAAAATATTCGCGAAACTTGGTGCGAATTTCACGCCCATCTTTATTTTCATGACTATGGAAATTGTAGATTCAAACCGAAGGCATCAAAACTATGAATTAACACATGTGGAATTATATACAGAGCATATTCTAGGTTCTTCAAAGTAGCCATCTTTTGCTTTGATTACACTCTTGGCATTCTCTTGATGAGCTTCAAGAGGTAGTCACCTGAAATGGTCTTCCAACAGTCGTGAAGGAGTTCCCAGAGATGCTTAGCACTTGTTGGCCCTTTTGCCTTCACTCTGCGGTCCAGCTCACCCCAAACCATCTCGATTGGGTTCAGGTCCGGTGACTGTGGAGGCCAGGTCATCTGGCGCAGCAAGCACCCCTTCACTCTCCTTCATGGTCAAATAGCCCTTACACAGCCTGGAGGTGTGTTTGGGGTCTTTGTCCTGTTGAAAAATAAATGATGGTCCAACTAAACGCAAACCGGATAGAATAGCATGCCGATGCAAGATTCTGTGGTAGCCATGCTGGTTCAGTATGCCTTCAATTTTGAATAAATCCCCAACAGTGTCACCAGAAAAGCACCCCCAAGCCATCACACCTCCTCCTCCATGCTTCACAGTGGGAACCAGGCATGTAGAGTCCATCCGTTCACCTTTTCTGCGTCGCACAAAGACACGGTGGTTGGAACCAAAGATCTCAAATTTGGACTCATCGAACCAAAGCACAGATTTCCACAGGTCTAATGTCCATTCCTTGTGTTCTTTAGCCCAAACAAGTCTCTGTTCTGTTTGTTGCCTGTCCTAAGCAGTGGTTTCCTAGCAGATATTCTACCATGAAGGCCTGATTCACACAGTCTCCTAGTCTTAACAGTTGTTCTAGAGATGTGTCTGCTGCTAGAACTCTGTGTGGCATTGACCTGGTCTCTAATCTGAACTGTTGTTAACCTGCGATTTCTGAGGCTGGTGACTCGGATGAACTTATCCTCCGCAGCAGAGGTGACTCTTGGTCTTCCTTTCCTGGGGCAGGCCGCATGAGAGACAGTTTCTTTGTAGTGCTTGATGGTTTTTGTGACTGCACTTAGGGACACTTTAAAAGTTTTCCCAATTTTTCGGACTGACTGACCTTCATTTCTTAAAGTAATGATGGCCACTCGTTTTTCTTTACTTAGCTGCTTTTTTCTTGCCATAATATAAATTCTAACAGTCTATTCAGTAGGACTATCAGCTGTGTATCCACCTGACTTCTCCACAAGGCAACTGATGGTCCCAACCCAATTTATAAGGCACGAAATCCCACTTATTAAACCTGACAGGACACACCTGTGAAGTGAGAACCATTTCAGGTGACTACCTCTTGAAGCTCAACAAGAGAATGCCAAGAGTGTGCAAAGCAGCAATCAAAGCAAAAGGTGGCTACTTTGAAGAACCTAGAATATGACATATTTTCAGTTGTTTCACACTTTTTTGTTATGTATATAATTCCACATGTGTTAATTCATAGTTTTGATGCCTTCAATGTGAATCTACAATTTTCATAGTCATGAAAATAAAGAAAACTCTTTGAATGAGAAGGTGTGTCCAAAATTTTTGTCTGTACTGTACATATTTCCCAGAATCTGACCAAATTTTTGCTGTCTGCGGTTTAATCCGTTAATCTCAGAGCTCTGCATTTGAATACCGTCTGTGTTTTTCAGGGCCGTATATTGGGAAAAATATTGTACATATTTCCCAGAATCTGACAAAATTTTAGCTGTCTGCGGTTTAATCCGTTAATCTCAGAGCTCTGCATTTGAATACCGTCTGTGTTTTTCAGGGCCGTATATTGGGAAAAAGTGCAAAAAAAATATAATACTATTTTCACTGAATCTGACCACATTTTTGCGGTCTACTGTGTAATGCGTTAATTGTGTGATCTGCTTTTCAAAGCATTTTCTGGTTGTCAGGGCCTTATGTAGGCCAAAAAATAAAATACAGAAAACATAATTTTTTCCATAATCTTAACACATTTTAGCTGTCTATGGTGTAATCCCTGAATTGAGTCATCTGCAATTCAATACCTATTGGGGTTGTCGTGTACAGATTTTGACAAAAAATATAAAATATAGAAACATGTTTTTTCCCATAATATATCCACAATTTTTTATGTCAATGATGTTTGTTGTTAATTGTCATATCTGCACTGCAATACCTTTTGTGTTTGTATGGTGCAAATATTGGAAAAAATTCAAAAAAGTTAACAAAAGCTTTTCAAAGACACCAAAGTCCTTTTAAAGACTACTGTGTGTGTGTTTGACAGCAGCAAGATATTTTAATTATATACTTATTACTGACATACTGTACATCATCCGCAGACTGTGTTTTTTTGCGTGGATTCAAATAATCAGCTCCACATTTATTGACTATAGTGTGTGCGTTTAATGCACATCAGTGGCATATACAGTACTCCATCCGAAAAGGGTTTCTTTAGGTATGATTTAACAATTATGGGCCTAATCTAGTGTCCATAGTATGCTGTTTTCTGTGACATATACAGTACACCATCCGAAAAGGGATTAGTTAGTTCAAATTTTACTCATCTGGGCATAATCTAGTGTCCATAGTGTGTTGTCTTCTGTGACATATACAATACACCATCTGAAACGCGTTTCTTTAGGTCAAATTTTACAAATCTGGACTTAACGTTATAGTTCATAGTGTTTGTCTTTCTGTGACCAATACTGTACTACATCAGAAAACAGTGTCTGCAGCGCTAATTTAAATAATTTGTACCACATCTACTGTGTGTAAGTTTGATCCATATCAATGACATATACTCTACTTTATCCATACACGGTGTATGCTAGTCTGTGACATTATCAGGGATACATCACCAGTGTAATGTGTGCGCATCCCAAATAGCTATTTTTCTTTATTTGCACATACACTTACAAATCCTACGCTACTGTACGTGTGACATACTTTGAAGCCTATATAACATTTGATATTATAAAGGCGGCATGTACAGGCCGTGTAAGTTGCCATATTGCTGATGGTGCATACAGAGGCCCAGGTCCTATGCGCAATGAAACTGAGTAAAATAATATAGCAGAGGGAGTACAGGTGCTCTAACACTCAAAAACATTATTTGAAATGGCCTTCCAGTCAGCTAACCTTAAAAAATATTATTTTCTAGTCCCTTCCGGTCAGCTGACCCTCTAAAACATTATATGTGACGGCCTTACGGTTGAGCTCACCCTCTAAAACATTAGATCTGAGGGCCTGCAGGTGAGCTGACCCTACAAATCACTATATGTGCGGGTCTGCAGGTGAGCTGACCCTAGAAAACAATTATATGTGAGAGCCTGCAGGTGAGCTGACCCTACCAATCATATGTGAGGGCCTACAGGTGAGCTCTCCCTACAAATCATTATGAGCAAGGGCTGCCTAAAACGCATGTGGATATGATGGATGATGAGAAGAAGGATGAGAAAAGGAAGATTGAACCATATAACCTTTTTTGTGGTGGCAGAGGTGCATGTGAATACAGTGTATTCAGTACATTAAAAACACCACATTTAAATTGCCTTTATGTTCAGCCACTTTCATCTGGTGCAGTAGAGAAGTCAGGGAAAATCCAGGCCTTGTTCATTTTTTTAAGAGTCAACCTGTCAGCATTTTAAGTTGACAGACGGATGTGCTTATCAGTTATTATGCCCCCAGCAGCATCAAATACCCGCTCTGACAAAACAATGGCGGCAGGGCAGGCCAGCACCTCTGAGGTGTAGAGTGCCAGTTTGTGTCACGTGTCCAGCTTGGACACCCAATAGTTGTAAGGCACAGAGGGATCACTGAGGATGCTGGCACGGTCTGCTATGAATTCCTTCACCATCTTCAAAAAAAATTCCACACTTGTGACACTAGTAATCACCAAAAAAATGAAGCTGACTTTAGTGTATATGAAAATCCAAAAAGCTTTATTGTAAATATAAATGAACAGTACATACATGTATTATAAAACAGGCAGCACAAGGTGAGACACACAAATGAGGAGAGGTCGGGAGATCAGTGCACGAAAATACAGGGAAAAAGAATACTGGTTGAAAGAGCATACCTCAGAGCCTCATGGCAGCAACGCCCCAAACACAATGCAAAAGAGGCAATTGTAGAGACTGAGGTTAAGATGGAAGGAACACAAAGGAACACATTTAAACATACCCTGAATGGTGCAAAGATCTCTCGGCCAACTGCTGACCCAACGCCGTTTCGCCAGTAAATCTGGCTTCTTCTGGGGATACTTGTGACACTAGGCCGCGCATCAGGTTGAGGGTCCTGGTGGGGTGTCATAAAACTGTCCAAGGCCTTGGAGAGTGTTGTCCTGCCTCTGTTGGAACTGCTGTGCTTTTCCCATAATCTACCCTGCTTGGTTAGCCAAGGAACTACGTACTCTGCCGCCAGCGATGTTAGGTAAATATTTTTGCGCAATTACATTTTGTTCTATTACTATTATTATTGTTTTTGTTTGTATTATTGTTATTTATAGTATTTTTTTTATGGTTTATGGTTGAAAAAAAATATTGTTTTAATGGTTTAGGGTTTAAAAATATGTTATGGTTATTTGGTTATTTTGAAGTTAATTAACAGGCCATTCCATTGGTTTACCTCCACTCTCGTGTGTTATGTTTTTATTTATAATAATCTCTAAGTTTTGAATGTTTGTTGTGCGTGGGACATATAAGCTGTATGATTGCCATGTGTGTGAGCTTGCTGAGCTGAAAAGCTGCCAACAAGAAACGGCCATTATCAGACACAAAAAACAACCATGCCTGGTTGTAGGTTGAGTGGTGAGAGCCACAGCTCAGTCTGGTCCCTTATACCCTGTCACAGCTCTGCGGCAGTGTGCTGTTTTTCACCTAAGCAAAATAATTTCAGCATGGCCTGTTGCCGCCTCCCCACTGCCGTGCTACACTGCTTACAGCTACTGAAAGATGATAATTCTGAGGTGGAAATGGAGTAGAAGTAGGAGAAGGGGAGTTTGTTTAAACTAATGTAGGTGATGGTGGTGAAAATCCTGATGGGAAGTGGGCCCACTATTCTTGAAGTTGGTAGCACCTGTGCCATCCGAGGGTACGACTTGCTGCCGGCCTCCACAAGGTTCACCCAGTGTGCCGCCATGGACATGTAGCGTCCCTGGCCAAAAGCACTTGTCCATGTGTCAGTTGTGAAGTAGACCTTCATAATAACTGCGTTGGTCAGGGTATGGGTGATGTTACGGGAGACAATTGATGGTGCAATGCGGGGCTGGCACACCAAGATAAATAGTGGTGGCTGGAGACTGAGTAACGATGGAAAGCCACCACCATGAGGCTGAGGAAAGCCTCAGTGTCTACAGGCCTAAATGGCAACTTTTCCTGGGCCACCTATTTTTAAAGGTGTGCATTAAGTGCTATGGCCTGTGGGTGGGTGGCTGGGTATTTGTGCTTTGGTTCAAAGGCCTGGGTTAAGGACAACTGTACGCAGGCCTATTTGGTGTGGCCCGCCTTCTCCCTTTTGCCATCCCACAGCCTCTTCCAGCCTGTTGCGGTGCTGTGGATCCCTCCCTCTCTGTACTGCTGTCCTAGCTTGGCTTGCCACCTACCCAGGTTGGGTCAGTGATGTCATCGTCCAACAACCCCTCTTCCACTTCCTCACTCGGTTCATCCTCCTGACTTGTGTTGTTGACCAAACAAGACCCTCACTTATTGACAACTGTGTTACACCCGCATCATCCACCTCATTAAACACTATTGCCATTTTCACCCTTATCCTTTTCTGACTGTGGATGCTGAGGAGTTTGGGAATCAGTGCACAAGATATCCTCATGTCCCTCTTCAGGGAGGGTCAGCTCACCTGCAGGCCCAAACCTAAAATATTTCACTGTGTCAGCTAACTGGCAGGCCCACAACTCAATGAGAATAAGGCCCTCCTTTATGTGATATACAGGATATATATATATATATATATATATATATCTTTGACCAGTAGAGAGGGTCTAACATGGTGGAGAGCCATTAGTCATCCCTCTGCTGAATGGTGACAATTCGGTTGTCACTTTGCAAGCGAGCATGCATCGGGCCATCAGCGCAAGTGACTCGGAGGGATTTCCTGCCTCCATCTCCACTGCATACTGCCATAGTGTGTCTGGGTCATATGACTCATCTTCCTCTTGCTCCTCTGGCTGCTCCTACTCCTCCTCTCCTATCACCTGTGTATAAAAAACCATTTCGCTACACATTGCTTGTGCTCCAATGTCCTCCTCCTCCAGTTTAGCCCCCTTAGTGCTTATGTGGCTGTGAGAACTAGGCGCCACGTCTTCAGTCCCCTGACCAGTCGTATTTAACAGCACCTTTTCCAGGATATGAATAAGTGGAATGATGTTGTTCATCCCGTAGTCCTGGCGACTTATTAAGTGGCCTCCTCAAAGGGCATGAGCAAACAGCAGGTGTCACGCATGAACTGCCACTGGCTAACATCAAAGTTACACAGTGGAGTACCTCTGTCCGCCTGTATCATCAAGAAATTGTTTATGGCCTTTCTCTGTTTGTATAGTCGGTCCAACATATGGAGGGTGGAATCAAACATATGTTGGGCCCATCTACCAGGCGTCAAGGTGGCTTCTGCAGATGGGTTCCTAACACTAGTATACTGCCTCTCTTTGGACTTACCTAAGCCTACAATATTCAGTGTAGGAACCAGCTACATAAGCACTCTGCTCAGAATGACTAGTAGGAGGAGCAGGAAAATCAGGACCAGCAGATGATGGGAAGGACAGACAGCTTCCTTCTGCTGAGGTAGTGGAGCCTTTACTGCCTAAAAATGTATGAAGATGAAGCTCCTTCATCACCTGGCTCCCAATTGCGATCAGCTACATGATCATCGAGTACTGTCTGCATGTCACTTGTGTCCCCAACAGTGGTCTCTGAGGCAGGAGCCTGAATGCTTGCTCCCACGCCACTGTCCTCATCACTACTTGCCCGCCTATGGGAGAAAGCAGCGGATGTCTATTCCACATCTTGGCTGGCCAGTAGCTGCTTACTGTCCTCTAATAGCTCATTATCGCTGTATATTGTAGCTGAGCCCACAGCATATAGTACTTCTCTGGCTGAAGGAACAGAAATGGACAGAGGCAGGTTGAGGACAGTTAAGGGCACAGGGCCTGCTCCCGGGCCATGCCAACTAAGGGTTGTGTCTGACGAACCCTCCGACTCTTGGCTGGGGGTGTCTGAAATCACTTGCGACAAAGTCAAAGAATGAGTTAACTATTCAAAAACTGCTGGGTTGCTGGTCAGGACAAGACTGCTAGCTGACACTGGGAGATCAGGCCTCTTGAAGTGACCACTTCTGCCATGACCCCTTCCTCTGCTGTGACCTGTGCCTGCGCCAGAAACATTTAGGCCTGTGCCCCTCCCCTGTGCAGGGCCTGTCACGTCTCTGTCTGACATACTGTTAGATCCAATAAGTAAAAAAAGGAAATTAACACATTCCAAAAAGGGCTGTGATTTTCTCACTTCAACATACAACAGCTAATAAGCTCTCTTTTTCCCCCACTAATACACACCAAAAAAAGGCTTTAGAACTTATAACTGCTGCCGAGAACTGCAAATAGTCCTTTTTTTGGCCACTAATACACACCAAAAACGTCTGTAATTTTCCCACTTTACCACAGGGCTAATAAGCCCTTTTTTTCTTTTTCCCCACTAATACACGCCCCAAAAAAAGCTATAGAACATATAACTACAGCCTTGAACGGCAAAGAACGTTTTTTTTTGTTTTTTTTTGCCACTAATACACGCCAAAAAGGGCTTTAGTTTTCTCACTTCACCACACAACGGCTAATAAGCCATTTTTCTTTTTTCCCACTAATACACCTCAAAAAAGGCTTTAGAACATATAACTGCGGGCGTGAACGTCAAATAACATTTTTTTTGCCACTAATACACGCCAAAAATTGCTTTAATTTTCTCACTTCACCACACAACAGTTAATAAGCCCTTTTTATTTTCCCCCACTAATACTTGACAAAAAAAAAAAGGCTTTAGAACATATATATATAACCGCACAAGCGGTAATAGGACCACAATAACAAGAAAGGGATCTTATTGGAAATACAGAGGTATTGCAAACTTGAAATGAGCAGCCGTATAATGGCAATTTGGATCTGCAGTCAGTGCAGCAAGGTGTAATAGGATTGTCCCTATTACCCAGGCTGTAAACATCCCTATTGAACCCTGTTCTGCTTCAATACTGTGGAATTATTCCTCCATATCCTTTCACTACACTTCTAATGCTCTTTCCCTGAACTTGTTTTGAGCAAAATATAAGTTTTCAAGTCTTTCCTAGCACTGTCCCTAGTGTCTGCTAACGTATCTCCCTGCACTATGTACACTGGAAAATAAAATAAAGGAAATTGTGTTATTCTCTTGTGCTAGCTCTTTAGCTGCAGCCCCAAAAAGGAAGGTAGGTCCTGACTTCCTATAAAACACCTAAAAAGTGTATATATATATATATATATATATATATATATATATATACATATATACACTCACCTAAATAATTATTAGGAACACCGGTTCTATTTCTCATTAATGCGATTATCTAGTCAACCGATCACATGGCAGTTGCTTCAATGCATGTAGGGTTGTGGTCCTGGTCAAGACAATCTCCTGAACTCCAAACTGAATGTCAGAATGGGAAAGAAAGGTGATTTAAGCAATTCTGAGGGTGGCATGGTTGTTGGTTCCAGGCGGGCCGGTCTGAGTATTTCACAATCTGCTCAGTTACTGGGATTTTCACGCACAACCATTTCTAGGGTTTACAAAGAATGGTGTGAAAAGGGAAAAACATCCAGTATGCGGCAGTCCTGTGGGTGAAAATGCCTTGTTGATGCTAGAGGTCAGAGGAGAATGGGCCGACTAATTCAAGCTGATAGAAGAGCAACGTTGACTGAAATAACCACTCGTTACAACCGAGGTATGCAGCAAAGCATTTGTGAAGTCACAACACACACAACCTTGAGGCGGATGGGCTACAACAGCAGAAGACCCCACCGGGTACTACTCATCTCCACTACAAATAGGAAAGGAGGCTACAATTTGCACAAGCTCACCAAAATTGGACTGTTGAAGACTGGAAAAATGTTGCCTGGTCTGATGAGTCTCGATTTCTGTTGAGACATTCAAATGGTAGAGTCCGAATTTGGCATAAACAGAATGAGAACATGTATCCATCATGCCTTGTTACCACTGTGCAGGCTGGTGGTGGTGGTGTAATGGTGTGGGGGATGTTTTCTGGGCACACTTTAGGCCCCTTAGTGCCAATTGGCCATCGATTAAATGCCACGGGCTACCTGTGCATTGTTTCTGACCATGTCCATCTCTTCATGACCACCATGTACTCATCCTCTGGTGGCTAATTCCAGCAGGATAATGCACCATGTCACAAAGCTCAAATCATTTCAAATTGGTTTCTTGAACATGACAATGAGTTCACTGTACTAAAATGGCCCCCACAGTCACCAGATCTCAACCCAATAGAGCATCTTTGGGATGTGGTGGAACGGGAGCTTCGTGCCCTGGATGTGCATCCCTCAAATCTCCATCAACTGCAAGATACTATCCTATCAATATGGGCCAACATTTCTAAAGAATGCTATCAGCACCTTGTTGAATCAATGCGACGTAGAATTAAGGCAGTTCTGAAGGCAAAAGGGGGTCCAACACTGTATTAGTATGGTGTTCCTAATAATTCTTTAGGTGAGTATATACATATATAAATATATATATACATATATATATATATATATATATATATATATAAATATTTTTATTTATTTTCTGAAACAACTTTGATAAAAGCTTGCACAAAAACTACTGATTTTTTAGGTGGCTGTTCCTTTTGATCTTCTTTTTCAAACTCCTAAGACTATGAACCGACCATTCCCCCCCAGTATATAAATCAGCTGGCAGCAAACGTTAGCATATGTTCCTTTAAAGGAAATCAACATAGAACAGATTCGTAGGTAAAAACATTCAGTATACTTTATTATACTCACAGAGTTTTCCTCTTTCAACAACGCATATACAATAAAAAAGCTGCCCAGGAAAACTCTGTGAGTATAATAAAGTATACTGAATGCTTTCACCTACTGGTCTGCTCTATGTTAATTTCCTTTAAAGGAACATATGTTAACGTTTGCTGCCGGCTGATTTATATACTGGGGAGGAATGATGAATATGCTTGTTGCTAGTCGGTTCAGATTCTGAGGAGGTGAAGAAAGAAGATCAAGTGGAACAGCCACCTGAAAAATCGGTAGTTTTTCTGCAAGCTTCTATCAAAGTTATTTCAGCGCTGACCCAAAAAAAATAATATATATACTTTTTACTGGAAAATGGCTGAATCCAAGATGGCTGAGGCTATTTATAGGGTTGTGACATCACAGGGCTGGCTGGCTGCTGATTGTCTGCATGCATGGCATTGTGAGTGATCTCTCATTCCCACAGTTCCTTGCTCCATGTCCTAACATGTGCAACAGCCATTTTAGGAAAAAAAATGATTTGTTACCACGAAGAGTAAGGAAATTCGGATTCGGTGGGAATCAAATAATTCCTGAAATTCTGATGCAATTTCACTTTGTCGGCTTTGATTCGCTCATCTCTAGTAGAAGCCAATTTTCCCCACTTATGGGGAAAAAAATTCCTTCCCGACTCCAATCAGGCAATCAGAATAACTCCCTGGATCAATGACCCATCTCTAGAAGCTATAGTATATAATATTATTACACTCCAGAAATACATCCAGGCCCCTCTTGAACTCTTTTAGTGAACTCACTATCTCCTAAGGCAGAGAGTTCCATAGTCTCACTGCTCTTACCATAAAGAATCCTCTTCTATGTTTGTGTACAAACTTTCTTTCCTCCAGACACAGAGGATGTCCCCTCGTCACAGTCACAGTCCTGGGGATAAATAGATGATGGGAAAGATCTCTGTACTAACCCTTGATATATTTATACATAGTTATTAGATCTCATCTCAGGCGTCTTTTTTCTAAAGTGAATACCCCTAATTTTTATAATCTTTCAGGGTACTGTAGTCCCCCCATTCCAGTTATTACTTTAGTTGCCCTCCTCTGAACCCTCTCCAGCTCTATGTCTGCCTTGTTTACAGAAGCCCAGAACTGTACACAGTACTCCATGTGTGGTCTGACTAGTGATTTGTTAGGTAGGGCTATGTTCTAATCATGGGCATCTATGTCCCTTTTGATGCAACCCATTATCTTATTGGCCTTGGCAGCAGCTGCCTGGCACTGGTTTCTACAGCTTAGTTTGCTGTTCACTAAAATTCCTAGGTCTTTTTCCATGTCAGTGTTACCCAGTGTTTTACCATTTAGTATGTGTGGGTGACTTGCAATATTCCTTACCATGTGCATAACCTTAAATTTGTTAGTATTAAACCTCATCTGCCACTTCTCTGCCCAAGCCTCCAATCTATCCATATCCATCTGTAGCAGTATACTGTCCTCTTCCTTGTTAATTACTTTACACAGTTTAGTGTCATCTTCAAACATTTATATTTTACTGTGCAAGCCTTCTACAAGATCATTAATAAATATATTGAAGAGAATAGGGCCCAATACTGACCACTGTAGGTAGGGTACGGTACTAAGAAAAAAACGATATTCTTCCTTTGTAGCCCTGCTGCTTCCAGCACCGCTATTTCTCTGCTTCCCTCAGGCTTTTCTTCACCTGACAGACATGACCGTATACACAAGTATCCACTACAGTTAATCACTGGCCTCAGCATGAGATGGCATATGTGTATGCTGCAGCCAGATAAACAAAGACCAGAGGAAAGCAGAAGAGCTATGGTGCTGGGGCCCACTGGGAGAGCATTGTTTGTTTTTTATAATGCTGTTAAGTTCTTACCATTGTCCATATTTCTCCATAGCTGAGACAACTGAGTCTGTGACCCAAATAAAGCTAAATTTGCTACAGCGTGCATTGTAAGTCACAACCTTTTTGCAACATGATATAGTGAAATTGTATATGGTGGTAGAACTGACATTGTGAAAGTTCTCAGTACCAGTACATATCTTGTCAACCATCGGTTTAGTTAACCCAATGGTTTAGTGTTCCTACACTTTCATTATTTTTGATGGTGGAACAACGAATGAGCAAATGACCATTTGGTGATCGATCATTTCACTGACCATATCTATTCAATGACTCCAGGCGAGGGATGAACAGTCTTCTTGGGAACATTTTCAAAGGATGGTTTTCATACACGACTATTAGCTGAAAATTTCAAACATGGCTTTTTAGAGGACGAGGTCATTGGACAACTAATACAATTGTTCCTGGTGAAATTTCACTTGATGACCATTTTGACAAACTATAGAACTTTATGTGGATACCTAGAAAGGACTAAATAAAACAATGAAAAACCAGTAAAAAGACTGCATGTATTTAGGTGATTTTCTTGCACATTTCTCTTTTTTGTATGTAGAATTAATATTAAATATCTGCAGAAAGAAAAGTGTATGCTTACCGAGTCAGACTAGATATTTTGACTAGATATTTTATCTGGTCTTAAAAATAAACAGTCATTTGCATTTATCACTTTGATATGGTTGAGAGGATTTCAGAACTATGTCATGCACAATATACATGAGAGAAAGCTAGCTCACATGTAGGTAATTTTATGTGACATGCAAAAACATTTCATTAGACAGGTAGAAAGAATTACTTTAAAGTATCTAATTTAATAATCCGGAAATTACATCTACACAGAAAGAGTCTATCAAAAGGATAAAATAGATACAATTTTAATCAAAATTTCATTGCATTAATTTGATTAAATCCTATATTCTCCATAATGTATGCTGACACTTAGCCATTTTTTCATGGCTTTAAAGCTGGCCATAAAGATTAACGTTGTCAGCTGAATTACTATTCAGCTGACAGCTCTATTTCCAACACCCTCAATAGCATGCTTTCTAAGGCCAAAGGAATGTATATGCTTTTCTATTGGAGGAAGGATATAAAAAAAAATGTCAATACATCATATCTTGCCCAGTTTTATGGGTGCTAAATGGTTTCAATCTCTAGAACACCCCGAAGACGGGGCATACAGGAACACCTTGAGCATATGGCAGAAAATCACATGCTCCATATCTAACAGCAGTATTATGTTGGTGTTATATGATAATATCATTTTGCCTATATAGCAGGGTTATCACTCCAGCACTTAACTCAAATTTCTTAACTCATCGCGTTATCTTGAGACAAAAGTCATTGAAAAGCAATTGAAGGTGTTTGCTTAGATTAGATAACACAACTCAGAAATCTCAGAAAACAGGACTGTTAACTCTACTCCATCCGTATATACGGTAGGTCTAGCAGCAGCTATGGTAAGTATATGTATGTATATAGATAGCTGAAAGGTGTTGTTCAGGTTATATTAAAGTTTAAAGTGCTTTTCCAGGACCAAAAAATTGATTGAGTGTGGAGGCCCAAAATCTTGCATCCCCAAAGGTGGAAATGACATGCCTTTTATATGACTTTGCTTCACACTGATAGTCGGACACATCCTCCTCCTGATACTTCCAGTGTGATCATGTGATGTGAACACACTGGCAGCATCAGGTCCCGCAGAGCTGTACCTGCTTATGTGCTTCTCAAAGGTCATATGCTTTGTGGCTGTGGACAGAGACTTCCCTGTCATCAGGTTGCAGGTAAACTAGTCAGTACGGGCATTGCTCAATACAGCAGTGTGCGCGGCACATCCCGATCTGGTCCCACTGTAACACAGTGCACTCTATGTACTAGCTATGGGGTTGCATATCCTGCCACCTCCCCCTTTCCACTAGATGGCGGTGTATGAGGCAATCACCTCACATCGCCTCATTCGCAGTGTGCCCCAGCCCACAGAGCAGTTGTCAGCTGCAGCTGCAGTTTCCAAAAGTAAATGGTGTCAGGCACCAGGACACCACAGCTATGTACACTGTGTAATGGCTGTGCCTGGGTAATGCAGCTGATGCTCCTATTCAAGTCATTAGATCACCTGAAGTATCCGAGAACACACTCTACACAGTGTACAGAGCTGTGGTAGCCTGACTCCAAAACATGGCTCCAGTCACTATTTACTTCCGGAATCTGTCTATTGATGATCTATCCTAAGAATATGTAATCAATATGTTTGTTTCAGAAATATCCTTTAATATACATAAATTATATAGATAACTTGTATGTAATTCTACATTATACTCAAGATCTGCAGTATTTGGCCATTTATCTTCATGTCTTTCATTTGGTGGGCTGCCAATGGGTAACATTAGGATAGTTGTAAACAGAATTTGTAAAGCAGAAATCGTCATTGCAGTGTGAACGCAGCAGTGCAAAAAATATCTTCACAGACAAAGATATGCAAGGGCTACCTTATTGGTCTGTGACCATTGTTCACAAGTCGCATTACCTGTCATTGCTGTCAGCTAGTGTTGAGTGAAGTTATCAAAAATTCAATTCAACCGCTTGACAGAATTTCACAAAGAAATTTGCTTTGTGATGTATTACTTTGTCACGGAATGCATTTCCTTGTATGTAATGGGCACAATGACAGGGAACGGCGATCGCGTCTTCCCCCGTCATTGAATCCCCCCAGATGCAGCGCTCATCACTGATCGTGGCATCTGGGATTAATATTGAGGGCTTTCAGGGGTTAATCCGGTAAAAAAAAATGTAAAAAATTAAAAATGCTTAACTTATCCATTTCATTGCGTAGAGGCCTCCACGGCCATCTTGATTGAAGACAGCGGGAAATCTTGCATGGTGATGTGATGAAGTGAGGAAATTCAGCTTCAGGGCAAATAGAGTTTTGTGCTGTCTGAGTTAATTTGTCATTCAAGGCTCCAAAAAGGAAGGAGGCATGCACACTAGAAACTGTAATAGCAATCATAACATCTTGCCCAGAAAACAAAACATACCTTTTTAAACAGTTTGATAGAAGTAGAACCATGTGGTTTAATTCCGTGTCAGAAGAGAAAAGGTAAAGAATGTGCATATACTGGAGATCACCTTTCTTCATTACACCACATGGAGCAGGACAAATGTTTTTCAAATTCTAAGGCTCTGTACACAATAGCCTCCATCACATATTTCTTTACAATTGGCACAATGACGGACACCATTACAGAACTTGACACATCTAGTGGGGTCTATTGTGTGATGTATCTGTCAAAGATTGAATTCCATTTTTCTGCTCATATGAAGGAACAACAAAAACAAAATTAACAACACAGGTATGAACTCTGCTTTAGAGTGGGTTCACACATTGGTTTTTGCTGTTGTTTTTCTGCACTTTTGTGCATTTAGTTGTATTTCTATTGCTGCAAAAATGCCAGCTCCAGATGTTAGCTGAAGGTCTTTGGGAAATTTTAAACCCTGGAGACACAAGCATCTTTTTTCTACTGCCACTTTGGTTAACCCCTTAAGGACTCATCCCTATTTCACTTTAAGGACTTGGCCATTTTTTGCAAATCTGACCAGTGTCACTTTAAGTGCTCATAATTTTAAAACGCTTTGACTTACCCAGGCCGTTCTGAGACAGTTTTTTCGTCACATATTGTACTTCATTACACTGCTAAAATTGGGTCAAAAAAGTAAATTTTTTTGCATAAAAAAATACCATATTTACCCCAAAATTTTAAAAATTAGCAAATTTCAAAGTTTCAGTTTCTCTACTTCTATAATGCATAGTAATACCCCCACAAATTGTGATGACTTTACATTCCACATATGTCTACTTCATGTTTGTAGCATTTTGGGAATTATATTTTATTTTTTGGGGATGTTACAAGGCTTAGAAGTTTAGAAGCAAATTTTAAAAATTTTCTGAAATCTTCAAAATCCCACTTTTTATGGACCAGTTCAGGTTTGAAGTCATATTGTGAGGCTTAGATAATAGAAACCTCCCCAAAATGCCCCATTCTAGAAACTACACGCCTCAAGGTATTCAAAACTGTTTTTTCAAACTTTATTAACCCTTTAGGTCTTCCACAAGAGTTAATGGCAGATTGAGAAACAATTTAAAAATTTCTATTTTTTGGAAAATTTTTCAATATAATCTATTTTTTCCAGGAATAAAACAAGGGTTAACTGCCAAACAAAATGCTAAATGGGTTGCCCTGATTCTGTAGTTTGCAGAAACACCCCATATGTGGTTGTAAACTACTGTTTGGCTGAACGGGAGGACATAGAAGGAGGGGAACACCATATGGGTTTTGGAAGGTAGATTTTGCAGGACTGGTTTTGTTTATACCATGTCCCATTTGAAGCCCCCTGTTGCACCCCATAATAGAAATTTCAAAAAAGTGACTCCATCAAAGAAAGTACACCCCTCAAGGTATTCAAAACTGGGTTTACAAATTTTGTTAACTCTTTAGGTGTTCCACAAGAGTTAATGGCAGATGGAGAAACAATTTAGAAATTTCTATTTTTTGGAAAATTTTCCATTTTAACCCTTACTTTCTTACAGGAAAAAATGGGTTAACAGCCAAACAAAACTCAAAATGGGTTGTCCTGATTCTGTAGTTTGCAGAAACACCCCATATGTGGTTGTGAACTACTATTTGGCTAAACGGCAGGACATAGAAGAAGGGGAACGTCATATGGTTTTTGGAAGGCAGATTTTGCTGGGCTGGTTTATTTACACCATGTACCCTTCCAAGCCCCCTGATGCACCCCTAGAGTAGAAACTCCATAAAAGTGACCCCATCTAGGAAACTGCGGGATAAGGTGGTTGTTGTTTTGGGACTATTTTAGGGGTAAATGTGATTTTTGGTTGCTCTATATTACTCTTTTTTGAGGCAATGCAACAAAAAAATTTAATTCTAAAATTGTTTCTACATTCGCTATTTAGTTTTGTGGAACACCTAAAGGGTTAACATAGTTTGTAAAGTAACTTTTGAATACCTTGAGGGGTGTAGTTTCTTAGATGTGGTCACTTTTTTGGAGTTTCTAGTCTAGGCTACATCAGGGGAGGCTTTTAATGGGACATGGTGTCAAAAAAAATGTCCATCAAAATCTGCCTTCCAGAAACCGTATGGAGTTCCGTTCGTTCTATACCCTGCCGCGCGGCTATATAGCCATTTGCGACCACATATGGGGTGTTTCTGCAAACGACAGAATCGGAGCAATAAATATTTAGTTTTGTTTGGCTGTTAACCCTTGCTATATTACCGGAAAAAAGGATTTAAATGGAAAGTTTTGGCACCGTTTTTATTTTATATTTTTAACACTGTTCATCCGAGGCGTTTGGTCAAAAGTTATTTTTATAGCGACGACTTTTACGCACGCAATGATGCCCAATATGTATGGCTCTCAGACTTTGGAGACACTAAGCAGGCATCCTAAAACTGCGGCCCTCCAGATGTTGTAAAACTACAATTCCCACCATGCCCTGCTGATGGCTGTAGGTTGTCTGGGCATGCTGAGAGTTATAGTTTTACAACATCTGGAGGGCCGCATTTTGAGGATGCCTGCACTAAAACTAATATTTTTTTGGGGGAAAAAAAATGTTTCCGTGTCTCCAAAGTCTGAGAGCCATAGTTTTTTATGTTCTCTAGTGGACTGTTGGGGATTATAAAAATTTAGTACTCCATGGAAGTGTGATACTCCCTGAAGAAATCGATAACGCAGAGGCCCGGATGATCGGGGCACGTGTCACACTGAGTTGTGGTGTCCTTCCGTATCCCACTCCTGCGACACACTCTGCACTTTTTTGGGGTTTGTGCCTTCTTTCCAGTATGGGGGACCACACCTGGAAAGTCTTGGCCAGGGACGATCCGGGCGCCTTCAGTTCCTGAGGTACTCCGGCCTGCTCTTTCCCGGTCCGAAAAGATTAGGTTTTGAGGACTGTCTCATAGAATTGGAGGAATGTCCCTGTGCTGCCAGCGCTTCAGGATAGTACAAAAGAGTTGTACATGGCAACCTGTACCAAGTAGACTGCAACTTTTTTGTAACATGCCCGGGTTTTGCGCATGGCGTTATATGGCTTGAGGACATGATCAGAGAGATCAACTCCTCCCATATACCGATTGTAGTCGACAATACAATCGGGCTTGAGGACCGTTGCCGCGGTACCTCGCAACGAGACGGGGGTGGTGCTGTTACCGTGGATTGTGGACAGCATAAGGACATCCCTCTTGTCCTTATACCTGACCAGCAACAGGTTTCCACTGGCAAGGGCACGGGTCTCACCCCTGGGGATAGGTACCTGGAGGGGGTAGGCAGGGAGGCCGCATTGATTTTTCCGCACGGTCCCACAAGCGAACGTGTATCTGGCGGCAAGGGACCTGAACAAGGGGATACTGGTATAAAAGTTATCCACATACAAGTGGTAACCGTTATCCAGCAGTGGGTACATAAGGTCCCACACGAGTTTCCCTCTAACACCCAGAGTGGGGGGACATTCTGGGGGTTGAATACGGGAATCTCGCCCCTCGACAGACGCTAAAAAGTGCCGGCCAGTCAGCGCATGCAAAATAAAAAAAGTGGTGGTAAGGGGGCTGGTGGTAAGGGGGGGGGGGGATGGTGGTGGTGGGGGGGGTTGAGGTTGGTAGGGGCAAGTGGCAGGGGGGGGGTCTGGGGTCTGAGAGATGGAACAAAGAAAGATTTAGATACAAGTTATTTTTTTTTTTCCTAACTAACTTTTCCCTTCTTTCCCTGCCTAACGGTGCCTCTCCCTCACTGACCCTAACCTACTTGGATGGCGATGGGTGCAGAAGGGTGATGGATGCCGATTTTAGGGGGACGCAGGAGCTGGCTCTGGATGATGCTGCACGGTGAGGGTGCTGGACAGGAAGAGGAGTGGAGAGAGGAGCGCAGGAAGTTTGAATCTCGCGCCTCTCTCCCCTGCACCAATCAGCATCCTGGACAGCGGTGTTCAGCACCAGGGCCAGCACGGCCTCTCCAAATCTTCGTACTGCGATTGGTGATGTGTAATCACCCCACCGATCACAGTATTTTTCCGGTTCATTGGGTCACAGGAGACCCAAATGGACCGGAAATGCAGAAAACCGCAGGTCTGAATTGACCTGCGGTTTTCTGCGATCGCCGATACGGGGGGTCAAATGAATCCCGATTTAAAGTTAGGACGTACCGGTACGCCCTGAGTCCTTAAGGACTCGGGAAATCGGGCGTAGCGGTTCGCTCTGCTTCCTTAAGGGGTTAAATTTGTGGAATTATTTGCTTATTTTCAAAAATGGCAATGGTGTTGGCATTTTTCAGGCAACAACATGAAGAAAACACTCGTAGGCAAATTCACCTTTGGCAAAAGAACACAACAAAAGAGCACAACAAAAATGCTGGTTGCTGCTAAAAAATGTTATTCTGAAGCTCTTACAGCACAAAATGTGTGCACATGGGGACCTGAACGTGACTTTTTCCATAGCCTGCAAGAAGAATAAGTTGTATCATTGTGCTGATGCTGCTTTCTTGGTTTGAATACATTCTGGGGAGCGCAAGTTTACATGTAAGATATCATGGCCTGCTGCACATGCATGTGTTAAGATTGCATATCAGATACGCATCTGGTTAGAATGACAGGGTTGTGCTAATAAATGAATAGGTTGTGAATAAGATTATCTTCAGGATGTAACTTCAGGCATAGTTACTGTTAGCAATTGCTACAGTTCATCAGCTTTTATTAGTGATGAGATGGTTTTCCCATTACCTGACGCTGCACAAGTGGCTGTAAAGAGAAGATTATTAGCAAACAAATTAAATGGTTTAGGAACCCATCCTGATCACGAGAAGTGTGGAATATTGAGGAGTGGTAATGTGAACTTGTCCATAGAAAAGAGAACAAAAACACCAGGTGTCCATGGCACCATAGCTTAGTAACTGGAGAGGACATTGGCCTGAATAATTCATGCAAATGGACTAATTACCAATGTGGAAACTGCCTCCTCTTCAGTTCCTGATAGTACGTCATATGCTGTGGCTTTTATCCAGCTGACAATAGCTGTCATGTAGAATGTTCATTCAGAGACTGATTTCTTTTGTCAGTCATAACTCTGGAGATTTACTTAGATATGCTGGAAACCTGGCAGTGCTGCTGTAACACTAACCAAGCCTTTGACATCTTAATTAATGTCATTTGACATCATTGTGAACTGCTCCTTTGTACTTTATGTTAACTAAATGTGGAAAATTTATTAAGAAAGGCATTTTTTACACCAGTCTCAATTGACCGTTTTTGACCACCAAAATGCTTTTTTTTATGCTGGTCACTAAGGGGCCTTAGGCCTGGCTACTGCCTTTTTTAGGTGGCCTATTCTAAGCACTGCACAGGTCTCCCCTGCAGCAGAGAGCAGGAGATCAACTCTCGAATGACAGCCAGGCTACAGGTTTATTGTCTCTTTTAAAGGAAACAGCTTACTCTCATAAAGGCATACCATTAAAGAAGGTTCATCCCAATCCTAAAGCGGTTGTGTTTTTGTGCCCTGAGATGTTGCAAATCAGCTATGGAGATTCGCCCCAGCACTAATCCTCCACCTACACTATGTTCCTTTTGACTTCCTGTTGTTTGGTCCCAATGTAAGGACCAAAAGCTAACATTGGCAAAACCGACCAGTCTACCTACTCCTATATGCTATACGCTAGTATTGTGTCTATCTACCCAAACACAAGATGAGCAATACTCCTTATAGCAAAGGCACAATTATTGTACATTTTTACTATATGAGTGCCTTTCTTGTGTCACCTTCTTTGGCTTGCGGTGATAAAAGGCTTTTATCCTGGAAGAGCTCCTTTCAGATGTGAGGCTGGCTTAGCCATTTTCCTCTCTTCTTTTTTCCACTCATCTTTTTTAATCCATTTGGAAAGAAAACTAAGTTGTGCATGTTTTTCATGTGTGTCTCTCTCTCTTGATTTTTCTTACATGAATTGCAGAATTGCAAGAAAATTTAGACTAGCACATCCATAAAGCTAGCATGCAGACAGAAAACAATAAAACTTGTGGAATAAAGTGGTACAAAACCTACTATACATGAAAAATGGAAGCTCTTTGCGCACATTTTTGATCAAACATGTGTCTAGCCCATATACTGGAATCAAGGTGGCTTTCGCAGATGGGTACCTAACACGAACAGAGCCCACAGTGTTCAGGGCGGTGTAGGAACCAGCTATATTTATACTCTGCTGAGAAGCCTTGGGCAGATAGGCGGGGAGTGCTCAATCTAAAGGTGGGAGCTACCCTCCAAACATAATCGGTACTGTAAGAAAATTTAGACTAGCACATCCATAGTCATAGGTGCACATCCATAAAGCTTGCATGCAGACAACAAACAAAAACGTATGGCAGCACACCATTACACATGAAAACAATAGAACTAGAGATTAGAGATTATTCTGGATTAAAGTGGTACAATACCTACTATACATACAAAATAGTTGATCAAAAATGTGCACAAAGAGCTTCCATTTTTTAATGTATAGTAGGTATTGTACCACTTTAATCCACAATAATCCCTAGTTCTATTGTTTGCATGTGTAATGGTGTGCTGCCATACAGTTTTGTTGTATGAATTGCAGAATGTTTGGGATTGTTACAATCCATTTTTGGAAAATTCAGGATGAACTGATAAAATTGATTTAGCTCATCTCAATGATGTATTTTACATGTATTTCCTTGTGTTTTCATTGATCAATTTCTCCCTATTTCTTTCTTCCCCTGGTGGTAACCCCAAGCTGTTCAGTCAGTCCTTTTGTCACCAACTTGCCTGTCCAAGCTCCAGCGCTGCAGTCTGGGGCTTGGAAACTGCAGCGCGGTGCCCCTTGGTGACTCAACACTTAGGCCACGCCCCTCTCGGCAGCCCACTTTGGCCACACTCCCTGATGATGTCACACCTGAGCCATGCCCCCTGGTGATGTCAACGCTCAGGTGATTAGCTCCCTATTTAAGGCAGCTACAGGAAATCAACCTTTGCCAGTTATAGGTTTTCCTT